>NC_036849.1:28646301-28866347 GCF_002910315.2 Salvelinus sp. IW2-2015
GGTGGGGGGGTTGGGGGGGCGCATATTAAGAGCTTGTCTGATGGAATGGGGACAGGAGAGTGGCAGCGTGACAGCAGAGAGTTGTAGCTTATCAAGCCATCGTACACTCCACACACATCAGATGAAATATACTTTTTTCATCATGCTCAAATTGTGCCCAACAACTGCAATAATTTCTGCTATTTATCTAAACTGTAATGTCTTGACAATAACAGATACTTAATTTTGTGTCAAGTCAGTCGTGAACACATTTTTGGAGGAACTCCGGCTGATTGGCGAAGACTAGGCTAGACTTTTGATTAAGTGTCACAAAGCATAACTGCACACGTCCATTATTGAAGCTGGAGTTGCAAGGAATCAGTTTACAACTGAACATTTATTAAAAAAACGACAAGTTAAATTTCTTGCTGTTACTGACGGCCTTGAACTCATTAATCAACACTGCGTAGCCTTCATCTTCAATGAAATATGTTAGTGCACTTATCTTCACATAAAGTATGAACATTTTCTACACACTATGTTAGCTTGAATGAATGCAAGCAGCACTTGAGCGCTACACTCAGGGTAAGTTATAACCCACAAGGATTCCTTTTAAATGTTCTGATGTTTCAACAAAACACCAATTTATCCAAATACCAGTTGGAAGATATCAAACAGTTGTGTAACCTTGTTTATTGAAACAGATCCCCATTTGTATCTTAAAAGGGTAAAATTACTTTTTGTCTGTCGATAATTCTTCTCTAATAGCTTCCGTGACATTTGTGCTATTATCACAATGAGAGCATTCCTGGTTTAATACGTTTCTTGGGGTTGATATCAAAAGGTTAATGGAAAATATGTGAATCATCAGCGATGTGGAGAAAACCCTCATTTAAATTCCTCAATGCTCTTATTGATCCAAAATGTCATCATGGTCCAAGATTTGTTTGTCCTCTCTGGGGTGTTTTCATTCTCATGCAGTGCAGGATGATATTCAAATGATATAAAAATGTTGCAAGGTACATACAATCATCAGCTAACAGAGAATTACCCTTAATCACCTCGTTCAATGTCATATTGGGCTTTGTAAATGTTTACTCATTCAACGTGGCATCTATCGTACAAGAATTTCTGCTTATACAGCCATTATTTCCTGTCCTACAACAGTATCTTTCAATCCTGAGGACCTACAGAGACTTTGTTGTAGCCCAGGACTAACACACCTGATTAACTAATCATCTAGCCCTTGATTGGTTGAATGAAGTTTGTTAGTTCCAGGTTAAAACAGAAGCATCCCTTTTGGTCCCGAAGATCATGATTCAAAGAACACTGTCCTGAACAACCAAACTTTAAAAAAAAATGTATTTAACCTTTATTTAACTAGGCAAGTAAGTTAAGAACAAATTCTTATTTACAATGACGGCCTACCCCGGATGATGCTGGGCCAATTGTGTGCCGCCCTATGGGACTCCCAATCACAGCCAATGCAGCCTGGATTTGAACCAGGGACTGCAGTGACGCCTCTTTACTGCAAAAACAATATCCATTCACAGTGCGTCTCACATACCATGCCATAGGAGCATGATACTGCATGTGCACTGTTGCAGAAAGGTGATCATTACTGCCTCAGAGAGAAATGTTCTGTTCTGTCTAAGAAATGTTCAGTCTGGGGCAGGGGGGAAGCTGTGAAGGGCTTCCCAGGACAGAGGCAGCATTCTAGGCTAAAAACAAGCCCAAGGCAGGGGGAATGTGGGGACAAGGCTGGACCGGTGCGGTGTCGGTGTGTGAACCAGGGCTGAAAGAGATTGAACGTGAAAGGGCACTCATGGGGGACAGCTGAAGTGCAAATTTCAGCACAGGAGCCACAGCTCCACTGACTGGGTCATATCCCAGGATTAGAGTGAGACATTCACACCAGAGAGCGTAGGCTATACATGATATTTGTCAGTTGCCATTTTTGTCCCTGGACAGCAGTTGAAAAATARACTGTAGAATATGTTGTTTGAGGAGAAAAGTCTGCTTCACTTATTGAATGTGAACATTGATAGGTTTGGGATATTTTTGGGCTCAACTATTCCTAATTCTCAGGCTATAATACTGTAAAATATAAAAATAATTGTAMACAAGGTGATTCAAATGTCAAAAGATAATTTAAGCTTTCTTAACACATACGCAGTAAAAGATGCCAACTGAGCACAGAGATATTAAGTCAAAGGATAACAATGATCCTATGTAGGTGTCACGTTGGCATGAAGAGATTCAGGAGACAAACGCAAGAATGCGTAATAGTTTTTTATATTAAGCCTCAAATTACAGCGTGCCGTGTAAGGGCAGGGGGACGAAGACCAAACAAACACATACACAAAACACAGGGTTGAAACCCAAACAAAAGATCGAGGAGTACCTCGAATAAATACACACGCGCACAATGATTTACACACGGGACGAGACCCGTGATCATCTGCACAATCCACAAGGGAACGAAAGCCCAAAACACACAGCACAGGTACTCACACGCACCAACAAACATTGTAACAATAATCGACCGGACAATGATAAACCAAGGGCACACTTATACAATTACTAATCACTGGCGACAGGTGACGGACCAGTTGCCGTTGCCGAAGTTGCGGCGGCGTTGGATGGACCAGTTGCAGTGGCGTCGGACGGACCGGTTGCAGCTGCTGAAGTTGCGTCGTCAGACGGTCCCATTGTGGCGACATCGGACGGCCCAGTTGCAGCTGCCGAAATTGCGGCAGCACCGGACGGACCAGTCGCAGCGTCGTCGGACATTCCCACTGTCTCCCATAATGGTCGATTATTCATTTTAGGTTCAAGATAGCACCTTTTATTTGAAGAGTGTATACAAAACAATAAGAACACCTTCCTAATATTGAGTTGCACCCACCCCCCAATTTTGCCCTCAGAACAGCCTCAATTCGTCGGGGCATGGACTCTACAAAGTGTCGAAAGCATTCCACAGGGATGCTGGCCCATATTGACTCCAATGCTTCCCACAGTTGTGTCAAGTTGGTTGGTTGTCTTTAGGGTGATGGACCATTCTTGATTCACACGGAAAACTGTTGAGCGTGAAAAACCCAGCAGCGTTGCAGTTCTTGACACAAACCGGTGCGCTTGGCACCTACTACCATACCCCATTCAAAGGCACTTAAATCTTTTGTCTTGCCCATTTACCCTCTGAATGGCACACATTCACAACCCATGTCTCAAGGCTTAAAAATCCTTCTTTAACCTGTCCCCTCAACTTCATCTACACTGATTGAAGTGGATTTAACAAGTGACAATATTTTATTTATTTATTAACTAGGCAAGTCAGTTAAGAACAATTTCTTATTTTCAATGACGGCCTAGGAACAGTGGGTTAGCTGCCTTGTTCAGGGGCAGAACAAAATGTTTACCTTGTCAGCTCAGGGATTCAATCTTGCAACATTTTGGTTACTAGTCCAACGCTCTAACGACTACGCTACCTGCAACCCAAATAAGGGATCATAGCTTTCACCTGGATTCACCTGGTCAGTCTATGTCATGGAAAAAGCAGGTTATTCTTAATGTTTTGTACTCTCAGTAGATATCACCGTCAGGAGCTTATGAAATTAGATTCATCAGGGTCATTTTCCATCTGTTTGCTGTTGATTTAATGGTTATGCTATACTCTAAACAATATATAAAGTTAATCTGAAGTGTAAAAGAAATGGTGAGCTATAAGATAAACAAATGGTGAAATGCACCGGAGCGCTCTCAGCCATATGGTTTACAACTTGGACCATAATGTTTTATTTATTATGTTTYCCAAGCCCAACAAAGCGCCTCCGGGGAGGGTTATGAGGTGTAGCTCTACCATGAGGCACGTAGACAACACTAATGAATGAGAAAGAAAGCCTGAAATCACACCAGCAGTCCATTTGTCACTATTTGGTTGCGAAAGAAAGCACATTTGGGTTTTTAGTGTGGTATCTGGTTTCTCCTGGATAGAAAATGGAAAGAAATAAGCCCATGATTGGAGTCTCAGCAGCATCAAACCCGGCTATTGACGCTGTGTAGTAGATGTGCTTTTCTCTTGCAAGATGATAGCTATTGACTACTCTTGTGATTTATGTGACTTAATGGTGGTCCCAAACAAGTCACAACTAGCTATTTTGATGTCCTATGAATCATTCCACAGAGCATTATGTCTAGAACATTGTTTTGTTGCAGTGACTTTCATGTGATGTCATTTCTTTTGTCGTTCTCTGTCATTGCCATTTGGAGATTACGTGTATCATTTGTCCACATTATAAAACCAGTAATCCCTCCTTTAAAGGGGCAATCTGGGCTTGCTACATCTATTTTTGGACTTGTAAATTCATGATATATACCCATTGGTTCTTGAATAATATAACTTATAAATGCCCAATCATTCCAAAATATAAGCTTGCTTTATTATAGTGTTTGTAAACAAAGTGATTGTAAACAAACACTTTATAGCCTTAAAACATGGTTGAAACTATATTTGTTATTTCATGGCTGGTCAGTCCTTGCATCCATAGCTCTGTCTATAATTTTGAGAGTGGTTACAATTTCTCCAGCCCCCATCCCTCAGTTATTTACCATATCAGTGCCGGGGGCGTTCGCTTGGTTATTGTTTGAACAGCAGATTGCCCCTTTAATGTCATGGGTAAATTATTTACCAGTTTTAGTCAAAGTCAATGGTTATTAGAGCCAGAAGTTAATTTTTGACAACAATAGCTTTGCAAGGCAACAGTAGCTTTGCAAGGGCATAGTGGGGTGATGAATGCCTAGGCTTCAGAGGACAAAGAGGGTGTGACAATTAACTGTTAATAAAGCTGCATACAAGATAAGAATATTTTATGGCTTCATTTCACCCTCGTCCTTATTGTTCATTCCAGCGTAACCTCTATGCATATGACTAGTTTTCTATTGAAGCACTGAACCAGGACACTGAGCTATAGACCATACATTATAACATATAACTAGCTGTAAGGTATTAGCATTGGCTGTCAATAACAATGTGATGTACTGTGTTACTTTAAAAAACTAATTTGCAAGTGGAAGTATAACATGTCTTTAAACGTTCCATCTTACTTGACAACAAGACTAGTGCATCAGAGCTTTACCCTACGCTATCTAGGTCAACTATCATCCCTACTCAGTTTCTGAGCTTTGTGACAAACATGTTCCCCTTAAGATATCATTCGGTTGAATTAATGTTCGTTACGAATATATTTCTAGTGTGAAAAATGGGCATGATTTTCCATACACAAGGTCGCTGGTTTTGCATTCCTCCCCAACCCTAACCAATCTTAACCAATCACATGTATTACCTAATCACATTTGTTTCTGCTCTTGTTAAGTCAGAGCTTTCTGCAGTGATTCGGGAGATTGAGTTGAAACACGAATGGAGACGACAGCCGAAGAGAGTCCATGTGTTTGTCCTTCTGTCTTGAAAAACCTTGGCCTCAGGCCTTGTAAGTCCTCCTATTCATGTCACATCCTTGGCAATACAAACATGCTCCTGGTTGTACTGCCCAGAGACGTATCTATTTGAACAGCTGTGACCCACTCCTGTTGATGTCATTGCCAGCCCAGCAGAAAAATGTATTCTGATTTCCAATTTCTGAAGGGCACACTACATTTTGCATGGCACATCATTATAATGTTAGCCCACAGTTAGCCCAACCCAGCATTGTATTGGCAGGCAACCACATGCCCCTTTATTCAACCTGAATTAATTACAACTTCACCCACATAATGTAGATCCATATGAACTTCTCATTGACAGCGTAAACCCTATGGGAAAACATTTGCATTGAACCATAGAGGGAAATATTTGCATTCACTGCTTATCCTCCCAGGACACGTTCATCGGTCATGTGTGATGAGCCTGGTGAAAATCCACGAGTGCGCTGCTCTGGTGCTCCGCTCTGCTGCTCTGCTCTGCTGCTCTGCTCTGGTGCTCCGCTCTGGTGCTCCGCTCTGGTGCTCCGCTCTGCTGCTCCGCTCTGCTGCGCCGCTCTGCTGCGCCGCTCTGCTGTGTGTTTGGCTATTGGTGCATGACAGACGAGACACCAGTGGAGCACATCCACTGACAATGGTGCTGCTCTGCGCTGTAGCAAATCAAGTGTAAGAGGTCAGAGGTCAATGGATGACAAGGCGAGGCGGGTGATAGCGGCGTTTGTGTGTGTGCATGACTGTGATCACCACATCAAATGGTGCACTCAGATGGTGGACTCTACACTGTAATAACACCATATGATACTTCAAATTTGTAGATTCCTTTTTCTAATACATTTTTCTCTCATGGAACAGTATTTCATTGCAGAAGCTTTTATTTTACAGCATTTCATAATGCAAAAAAATATTTCCAAATATTCACATGTATGGCAAGCCTTAGGCCTTATTGTAGAACACAATGTTTCACAAATCAATGCCAAGGGGTTTGATTAATTGTCTGTATCTTGATATGGTTCTCTTATGTAATTCAAGACAGTAAATTATTTTGTAGCTGATGCTAGCCAGAACAAACAGAGACATGTATACACTTAAATGTATGAACATACAGTTCAAATACACCAACACATACAGACACACACTGTTAAACACTGCATGTTTGTTCAGTAAAATTGAATGTATTCATCAGCTGTCATGTCTATTGGGTAAATATCACCCACAATAAAACMAGTCTGGGTCTGTGTTTGACATTCAGGTTGTGTGAATCCTGGCTTTCTTCCTTGGAACCCTAATAAAAGATTTCCACACCCAGTCAAGCAATTAACTTTGTGACTATCCCAGGGATTCAGCTTTTACAGGCTAATTTAAAAGTTCTAAAGAACATTGGTCACCTTGTAACTCAAGACTTGTTCATGAGCCAAGGTTGAGCATCAGTTGATCTATAACAGGTATTCCCAAACTGTACCCCCAGGGGTACGCGCAATGCCGCCGGGGTTACGCCAAATAAAAATGTGATTCACATAAAATATATATATATATGTATTTTTTTTCACATTTTCAAACAGTCCATTTATATTTTCCAACGGGGATATACATTTGGGTGAGTTTTTTCTCGCCTGAGTAGCCTCGTTTCACTGCCAAAAATAAAATTAAACCATCTTGTGTTCAGCGAAATAACAACACAATGTCAAATACAGTTACCCTAGTCAAATAATTAACATCCAATCACATTAACAGTTACTCTCTCGCAGGAATTCCACTAACGGTCCGTATGTAGCCAAACATAGCTGCTGCTCATGTTGGTATCTGTACTGATGGCGCAAAAGCCATGACAGGGAGACATAGTGGAGTGGTAACGCGCGTGCAAGCAGTTGCTCCCGACACCACTTGGGTACACTGCAGCCTCCACCGAGAGGCTCTTGCTGCCTGACAGCTTGGAATACATTTGGACACTACAGTGAAAAAGGTTAACTTTGTTCAAGCAAAGCCCCTGAACTCTCGTGTATGTTCTGCACTATGCAATGACATGGGCAGGAACCATGTAAAGCTTTTACAACACTGGTTATGAAGGGACAAAATATTGACAACGTTTTTTAAATTGAGAGAGAGCTTAAAGTTTTCTTTACTGACCATAATTTTCACTTGTCTGACCACTTGCATGATGACGAGTTTCTCACACGACTGGCCTATCTGGGTGATGTTTTTTTCTCGCCTGAATTATCTGAATCTAGGATTACAGGGACTCTCCGAAACTATATTCAATGTGCGGGACAAAATTGAGGCTATGATTAAGAAGTTGGAGCTCTTCTCTGTCTGCATTAACAAGGACAACACACAGTTCTTTCCAGCATTGTATAATGTTTTGTGTGCAACTTAACTCAAGTTTACGGACAATGTCAAACGTGATATAGCGCAATTACGCAGGTACTTTCCGGAAACGGATGACACAAACAACTGGATCCATTATCCCTTTCATGCCCTGCCTCCAGTCCACTTACCAATATCTGAACAAGAGAGCCTCGTCGAAATTGCAATAAGCGGTTCTGTGAAAATTTAATTTAATCAGAAGCCACTGCCAGATTTCTGGTTTGGTCTGCGCTCAGATTATCCTGCCTTGGCAAATCGCGCTGTTAAGACACTGATGCCCTTTGCAACCACGTACCTATGTGAGAGTGGATTGTCGGCCGTCACTAGCATGTAAACTAAATACAGGCACAGACTGTGTGTGGAAAATTATTTAAGACTGAGACTCTCTCCAATACAACCCAACATTGCAGAGTTATGTGCATAATTTCAAGCTCACCCTTCTCATTTAACCTGTGGTGAGTTATTCACAATTTTAGATGAACAAATAAGGTTTTATATGTAAGATGGTTAAATAAAGAGCGAAATTATTGATTATTATTATATTATTATTTGTGGCCTGGTCCTATAAGAGCTCTTTGTCACTTCCCACGAGCCGGCAGTAACAAAAACTCACACTCATTCTTATGTCTAATAAATGTATCGCGTTGTGTGTCTGTGGCAGACTTACAATTATGGCAAAAAACAACATTTGAGAGTGAGCTGACCCTAGTGCTAGAGGGGGTATGTGTTTGGGAACCACTGATCTTTAACATGCTAATAGTGAACCAATAGTGAACCAATACAGTTTGATCGTATCATAATCATTTCCATCACTTATCCTGATATAATAAATACAGTAACATCCCTTATTTCCATGTGACAGTTTTACAAAGAAAACGAAATGATAATTCGGCCTATGTACACACATGTGTATGCAAAACAAAAACAAAAAAACACAATGTCATAGCTAGCCAATGTACAGAAATAATGCTTTTAGTCCAGTCTGGTTTGGAGCGCTCTACGGCCTACTAATGGTGCAGGATATGAAATGCATCAGGGTCAGTCACCCTGGGAATATCGCGCAATGCGCCGCGCGCCAACATATTCCCCAAATTGGAGCCCTTGCAAAACACAAACAACAAATCTGAATTTTCCAACTGTGATTTTGTTCAGTTGTATTCACAATTTATTATAATCGGATCAAGTATAGCTGTATTACATATTAAACCTTAATTTGAGGATTGCGCAACGTTGGCGACTTCGTAGAAATGTAGGTCCCCAAAAGGTCATCATTATGCAAACGCTTATCGCAAGCTTTAAACCCAACAATGCATGTATCAATATCAATGTACTACCTAAAATAACATAAGGTAGAACAAAAACACCCCAGAAATAGAAATAAGAAATAAGAAGAGTCCGAGAAGTAAGTGAGCTATGTACAGGGTCAGTTCCAGTACCATATTTACAATGTGCAGAGATACTGGTATGATAAAGGTGTTCAATCATTTCTTTGTATTCTATAGAACAATAATGCAAACAAAAAGGGGCACAGAAGACATCTTTTCAGGATCTGCAACATCTGAAGCGCAAGAGTTTATGGAAAGCTTTTTTAAAGTCATCATTGGACATGGTATATATAATTGGATTGATTAACGAGTTGAGATAACCAAGCCAATTGAAAAAGTCAAACAACTCGGGGTAAAAACAAGTTTCACAGGTGGCCACCACCAGGGTGTATATGAAAAAGGGTAACCAGCATATAATGTATGCGCCTAATATTATTCCCAATGTTTTGGTCGCTTTCCTTTCCCTAGCGGCTGAGATTCTTTTTTTCTCCAAAAGTGCGTCAGACACGGTTACTTTCACTTGGTTCTCACTTGCCAAGGAACCCGTGTCACCGGAGTGGGTATCATGTCGTCCACACTGCAAAGGTGATGTCGATGCCACAGATCCAGGGGAGTTCGTGACCAGGCGCGCTGAAGTAAGTCTTTTCCCTACCTTTTTGGGTGACTGTTTCAAAATGATCTTACGGGCTTCCACATATATTCTTCCATAAAGCACAATAAGCAGTAAAGTGGGGATGTAGAATGCTCCAAACGTGGAGTAAATAGTGTAGAAAATGTGGTCCGTGTTGACATTACATTCAGTCAACTCCTCTGCCTTCACCTGGCGCCAGAAAAGCGGRGGCAGGGAGATRSAGATWGCGATGACCCARGCMGTCRCGATCATYCCCRCCGCGCGCGCTGGCGTGCGCTTTTTGGAGTACTCAACGGCGTCTGTTATTGCCCAGTATCGATCCAAAGCGATTACGCATAAGTGAAGGATAGAAGCAGTGCAACATGTTATATCTGAGGATAACCAAATGTCACATRTAACTTGTCCCAAAGTCCAGGTGTGACTCACCGTGTACAGGACGCATATTGGCATCACCAAAATGGACACCAAGAGGTCGGTGACAGCTAGAGACGCTATGAGAAAGTTTGCTGGAGTGTGCAGTTTTTTCGACTGATAAATCGTTGCAATGACAAATGCGTTGGATAAAGTAGTGGCGAGTGTGAAAACGAAGAGAATCACTGCCAAACTGGTTTGATAAGCTAGACTCTCTTCATTTCCCTCCAGCTCTGAAGATTTTGTCACATAGGTATCGTTGGTGAAATTCATTATTAGTCCATATAATGCAGGAGTTGGCTCGAGGTGACCTGTGGCGTTTTTCTCCATCACTGATTTATCACTTGAAACAGTGTGGTCAGTTCTTATGTCGCCAAGTCTCCAAAATGTTCTTAATTCATTTCAATCAATCTAGTAAAATATTTTGGGAGAGGAAAGTATTTGTGTCCGTTTCTTCTTCATTTTCATTCATTGCAGAAACGACCCAATTATAATGTTGGATCTAAAATTGTTGATTTTGAAGTAAATATCCATAATGTTATCTGAAAATGTATAGCAACATCTGTTCGCAATTAACAGTTTAGCTATCTAAACAAAACAAATGGTATATAGAAAGTTGATATCAAAATATATATTGATACCAATGAAAGAACAATGACTTGCAGACATCTGTCAAATGTTGCAACTGCTAGCTTCCCATTTGCATTGTAATCCTTCCCGCCTGGAATTGTCTTGCAGGCTGCGTCAGTCCTTCTCTAGTTGAATGGTGATGAGACCTCCACCCTTGGTTTTATACAGCTGATGCTACTGCCTGCCTCTGACAGGCGTGACAGTAAACATGCAGCTTTGATCACAATGGTTCAACTGGAGAGGAGAGCACATCTCCACTGGGTCATAGTGCTCTGTTTTCTGCCTGTCAATATGAGTCATGTATTCACTTTATGTCATCAATATCCATGTTACAAGACATATATTGGACCTGAACAAAACATAAATATAGGCTATTAGAGACCAAAACATTTCAACATATAGTAGACCCATCACTTCCTATGTCTGTCAAATCGTTGGCAACTCATGGTCTAAGTAAAATACATTGTCAAMGTTATTGTAGACCTATATTGCATTTAGACAATACATCAATCATTCATTTAATTTCCAACAGGCTACATTGGTTCTTGAGCTATCTTCCAAGGTTGTGGTAATATATTATGGATTGGGAGACTGCAGAGCCATTTGTTATATAAAAATGATTAATGTTCTCCAATGAAAGAGGAAAAGATTCCTCCACTAATGTGCACTGTAAAAAGTAATTAGTTCCGCTTACTCAATTTTTGTGTCAACACTTTGCCTTGAACATTTGAGTAACCCAACTGTCGATACTTCCAGTAATAAAGTGACATCACCACCCGTATGGTTATATTTTAAAGTTGTAAATACTTGTGTTTTGTGTTTTATTAACTTTTGACAACACTAAATTGCATTATGTATTCTGAACTATAACGATTGAAGTTACTTGAACACTACATATTTGTTGTAGTGAACGTAACATTTCGGGTCCTTAAATTATTAACCTTCATTACACATTTCTTGAAGTGTAAGTAGTTTTGATTTTTAATTTTCAGTGGTGGTGTCTTAATGTTTGTTTAATGTATTTGACATTTTGTCATTTTAACCCACCTTAGCAGGCATTGTTGAACCCAGTTCTCATTCCTCTAGCAGTAACTGGAGGTAGATCTGTGAGTATTACAGGATGCTGCATTAAACTCTGTCATTAAGTGTGGTGCACATGACCTTGTTGATGGTGGCAATGACTTGTCTGATTATTGAATGTCAAATTTCCCCGAAGGTTTTGATATCCATTCATCATAATCAATTACACCTCATAGCACAACAAACTGCTTAGTACTATTTTAGAAATGTACTTTGCTTTCTTCAAACACATAGAACATTGTGTAAAAGTATCATAAAGTGTACAGATGTTGAATTACCCACAATCCTCTAAAAATAGTGTCACATGGCACTATTGAGTATTTATAACTTGCAAAAACTGAATAATTCTATATCAGCACAACACAGATAAAGGAAGTGTTTTTTACTCAAATGTCAATGTGTCTGACTACTCCTTTATTATTTTAAGTAAAGACGTAATACAATAGAATCAAGTAAGAACAACTTATTTAATATATGTTAGATTGACTTAAAAAATATGAAGTAATCATAACTTGTAAAAACTGAATAACTTTAGATTAGCAGAACACAAATAAATAGTTATACTGACTCAATAAACTGATATTTGTTAACAGTACTCAAAAACATTAAGTGATAAGAAATATTATTGACATCTGAGTTAGTACCACTTTATTGATTTGAGTTCTACTGACAGTTGGAGATGTTTGAGTAACCACTACTCAATTTCTTTAATGAGTTAGACAGCTACTTTTTACAGTGTGTAAAGGTGTAGTCATTTACTTGGCAGGGAGTGTTCAGGTGTGACAGTATTCCCAGTGCAGGCAAGTGTGAAGGTGAAGTTTATCTCATCCATCGTATCCTGTGCAMCAGAGTGTGCAGATTTTACTTTAARCTTGTCTTGGTTGGATCCTATTGGAGCTTTTGCAGCTTGAGTCAGGCAAAATGGAGAGGGAATAAAAAAWATATATATATATATTGCAAAACAGAATTATTGTCATGGTCTTTCCAGTGTGTCAGGACAGAAACTAGATAAAAAATATTGTTTGGCAAATGATACACATGCTGGTCATTTGCATATGTGCTCTACCTACTTAAGAACAGGTAGAGACCATCACTGACCAGCATTGATGATACTACACTGAACAAATATAAACGCAAACATGCAACAATTTCAAAGAATTTACTGAGTTAGGAAAGGAAATCAGTCAATTGAAATAAATTCATTAGGCCCTAATCTATGGATTTCACATGACTGGGAATACAGATATGTATGCAGCCACAGATACCGTTTAAAAAAAGGTAGGGACGTGGATCAGAAAACCAGCCATTTGCCTCATGCAGCGCTACACATCTCCTTCGCGTATAGTTGATCAGGCTGTTGATTCTGGCCTATGGAATGTTGTCCCACTCCTCTTCAATGGCTGTGCGAAGTTGCTGGATATTGACGGGAACTGGAACMCGGTGTCATACACGTCGATCCAGAGCATTCCAAACTTGCTCAATGTCTGGTGAGTATGCAGGCCATGGAAGAACTGGTCAATTTTCAGCTACCAGGAATTGTGTACAGATCCTAGCGACATGGGGCTGTGCATGCTGAAACTTGAGGTGATGGCGGCGGATGAATGGCATGACAATGATTCTCAGGATCTCATCAAGATCTCATCACGGTATCTCTGTGCATTCAAATTGCCATCGATAAAATGCAATTGTGTTCATTGTCCGTAGTTTATGCCTGTCCATACCATAACCCCACCGCCACCATGGAGCACTCTGTTCACAACATTGACATCAGAGAGCTGTTCACCCACACAACGGCATACATGCTGTCTGCCATCTGCCCAGGAAAGTTGAAACCGGGATTCATCAGTGAAGGGCACATAAAAAGTTCTACAGCTGCACCATCGAGAGCATCCTGACTGGTTGCATCACCCCCTAGTATGGCAACTGCTCGGTATCTGACCGTAAGGCGCTACAGAGGGTAGTGCGTACGGCCCAGTACATCACTGGGGCCAAGCTTCCTGCCATCCAGGACCTATATAATAGGCGGTGTCAGAGGTTCTCTCTGCTACCGCACGGCAAGCAGTACCAGAGCACCAAGTCTAGGACCAAAAGTCTCCTTAACAGCTTCTACCCCCAAGCCATAAGAGTACTGAACAATCAATCGAATGGCCACATGGACTATTTACATTGACTGGGCAGGGGGTGAGAGAGAGACAATCTGGGCAGGGGGTGAGAGAGAGACATCCTGAGCTGGGGGTGAGAGAGGGACAACCTGAGCTGGGGGTGAGAGAGAGACAACCTGAGCTGGGGGTGAGAGAGGGACAACCTGGGCCTGGGGTGAGAGAAGGCCTGGGAGTAGCTGCACTTGTTGTCAGATTGAAATTGTTGTTTTGATTGCTCACCATTGCACACTTTCCTTACTTTGATATACAAATGCTTTTCTGAGTGTTTTGGTCAGTTTCTCCATAATTCAAAATGTTGAGAGTAATAACAGCGATCATGCTGATAATAATATACATGCCCCAGGGATCGCTGTGCCCTTTTAGAACCGATAAAATTGATTCATATTACAGTTTAGTTATATTTGCTTAATCATTTGTGGAGACATAAAACACCATGTCAGGCAAAAAGAAAGGTCTTGGAAGCAAACTATCCAGCATTAACCTTCTTTTGACATTTTGATATTACGTTTCTTCCAATACGACATGGAACTTTTGGCCTGCAACAAATATTTATAGTGCCTGTAATATATTTTTGATAGGGGGCATATCCAATTGACTGAGGCATAACTAATGGACTTTTCTTCTCAGTAAATATCTCCATAAATGACAGCTATCAGCTTTTAAATTATGGTTTAGGATGGATATTATTGACATATGGTATTTTATTAAGATACATTATTGATATTTTTCACACGCCACTGCCTGCCAGTGCTGCAGATGAGGATCTGAAGATCAATTTCATCCAGCACATTTAGGACCCATGAATATGAATTATATAAATCAGTCATGCAACTGGAGAGATGAAGGACAGACTGTCCATCACTGTAGATGTAGGCTCAATAGGCAGCAAGTAGCAATATTGTGTAGCAGACTTGGGTTCAAATAGTATGAGTTTTACTTCAAATACTTTTCCTACACTTGATTGAGCTCGTTTGACGCAATGGAACCAATGGAATAGTCCCAGAAGTGCAAACCTGTTACCCCAACCACCTGGCACTCCAGGCAGGCTCCATCAAACACTTAAAGTCAAACTTTGTTCATTGACATTTGTCAATTGAAGGCCAACTTTGAAGGATACTGGGTACCCTCAAATGACTCAAATGACAAAAGGATGGATTGATCTGCTCTTTCAAGCAGTGCTTATTTAACAAGACCAATTTCTCTGTTCTCAACTGTCTGTCAAGTGGGAAATAATTTTTTCAGTTTCTTAACTTTTTGCTCAATGGTTCAGAGCTCATTTCGATTTCCTTTAGTCCAGACAGTGAACTCTGGTTTGACGTCTAACAAAAGCAGATTTTATCGTGGCAAACTATCCAATGGGAACTTTTTGGTGGTTTGTTCCTGGAAGACAAAATGGTATCAAATAAATCATAGGTTGTCCGGCTTAGTTGTCACATTTCAATGAGGCACTTCAATGGGTTATCGATTCATAAGCGTTTAGACGCTGGCTCAGTGCGGAGAACATAACGTTAAATTCTTCACACTTGTTTGACTGTCTGCCGTGAGTCTTAACTGTCAATACAATGTAATAAACAGGGGTATTTGGAATATTGCCGACTCAGCGATGAGGTCATAGACTCCGATGTCCAATGTTTCACAATTTTGTCTAAAACGATCACTCTATACATATTGTTATGAGGACCTCAGCCCTATTCATCAAACAATATCATTTGGTTGTGACTTAAATAAATGCTGCTTCCAGGCAATGTCAAGGTCAACTGACGGTAAATGGGAGCTAGATGCAGATGTATTAATTAAGCACCCTAAGATTTATAGGGTAGCACACTGTAGAAGAAGCACTGACACCCTTTCAAAGTGACATTATCAAAAGAGGTGCCTCTTTGAGTGGGAAACCAAAGACTTACCGGTATTGTAGCCCCCTGAGAGACATGGCTATCCTGGAAAACATATTTAAACTCTCTTGATTGATTATGCTTGTTAGAGTTTCCCTGATTGAGGTTATGTCAGTAGCGTTTTTAGAAGAGGTTATTGCTTCAGGGAACTCGTGTGTGAGGTTCCGAGTGTAGTATTATTCTCTCTATGAAGTTACTGTAGTACTTTACACTGTAGTACTTACACTGTAGTACTTTACACTGTAGTTTGAACAAAATGGTTGCTGCCAGGATCAAATTGTAAATGTTATACCACATAAAATATGTTAATCTGTGACCAGATTGCGACTTATTCATGGAATCCATCCATACAATACATACATAATGTAGATCGATGTGATACATAACATATGCTTGCAATGTTTCCACCCATGAAGTTGGGTGGAAACATTACCATTTCTACCATTAACATTACCATTTCTACCATTTCTTATCATGCTTTCAATCGTCCATCACATCAAATGCAAAACCCAGGGGTCCAGCCAGCGTCTGTACCTTGGACATGACGGAGAGCACCTACAGACAAAAGTCAATTGGATGTTGAGAGAGGGAACTTGTCTCGTCCCCATGGTCGAAGTGAGATGAGTCTGTCATTGCTTTGCCCTCTGGGTAGACTACGGGCACAACTGTTCCTCGGGTATCTCTTCCTACTCTGTGACTGAAAAGGTTGATGCGATCAATATTCTCCATAAGCATCTGAAAGATGAGATTTTAACCATTCGTCCCCACACCCGTGACAGACGTGTTTCAATCTAAGGAGGCTGGTGGGAGGATTTGCTTTCAGGAGAGAAAAGTGTTGATGTTTTTCTAAAAGGGGAGAATGCAGTAGATGTAATTTGYACTTCTGAGTAACTACCATGTTGTTCCAATGTAGGTCATTGCACAGTACGTTTTAATGAAGAATTTGTTTGTAAATGGCACCAATGGAGTTGATTTRGTTTGCTCGAAAACATCAAAGAAAGATAGGTTCCTTGTGTGACATTTTTCATCTGAAGTAGGAATACGGTGATATTTTACATCACCTAGTGATGTATTCATGAGGGAAAGACTGGCTTTTAAAATGTAATCATTGATTTTGTTTAAAAAAACTCATTACCGAAGCTAATTTCCAAGACAATATGTGACGTACCCTGAGGGAAATGTTGCATTCATCGCTCTTGTTCTATTGCCTCTCTTTTATCCAATGTAAACATGTGGATCTGTGTCTGACCTCTAATCATAGAGAATGGAAGAATGTGGCTCTGTGTCTGACCTCTAATCATAGAGAATAAAATAGAGAATATGGATAATGTCTTCAATAGTGCTCTGATTCATGGTGCGTTTTGATAATTGGGTGAAAAATAAGTGCTTTTTTGACATGATTTACATTGAGAGAAAAAAAAGTGAGGGATAAATACGGTGTTTACTACAAACATTACTTATTTAATGGTACCATTATATCTGAGGAAATATAAATGTCTTATTCATGGGTAAAAACATAGTTGTAACTAAAGCCGACCAAATATGACGATACAATGACAGAGAAATCAACAAATTCCTCTAATGTCTTTGAACGATGTTGATTTAGTTTCAAGAGTAAACCAAGAGAAACATATCTGAGATTGACTGTTCTTTATCATCTGACTGCCCTGCCAGCCTGGACCACGTAGTCTATATCCAGAATTGCACCCTGATCCAGCTGCCAGCAGGGTTCCACTGTGCACCCAGGCGAGGCTCAGTGTATAAGCCTCATTGTGAGCTGCATAGTGATTGTGCCCTCAAACCATGAGACATCTGTGGCATTGTGTTGTGTGACAAAACTGCTAATTTTAAAGTGGCCTTTTATTGTCCCCAGCACAAGGTGCACCTGTGTATTGATCATGCTGTTTAATCAGCTTCTTGATATGCCACACCTGTCCGGTGGATGGATTATCTTGGCAAAGGAGAAATGCTCACTAACAGGGATGTAAACAAATTTGTGCATTTGAGAGAAATACGTTTTTTGTACGTATGGAAAATGTATGAGATTTTTTTTCAGCTCATGAAAATGGGGCCAACACATTCCATGTTGCGTTTATATTTTTTTCAGTATAYATWTTTTTTTTAAGAAAAAAAAGTGCATTATTTAAAAAGTTGCATACATCAATGCTCAAATTTGAAAAATAACAATAGCAACAGTAGCAGGAGCTTGGCCCACTGCATTTGATCTAGCAGCAGAAGGATGATATCACCTCTGCCTTACCAGACACCTTRGACCCACTGCAATTTGCAAATCTCTCCACTAGATCCACGGATGACGCAATCGCCATTGCACTRCACACTGCCCTATCCCATCTTGACAAGAGAATGTAAGAATGCTGTTAATTGACTACAGCTTAGCCTTCAACACCATAGAACCCTCCAAGCTCATCATTAAGCTCAGGGCCCTGGGTCTGAACCAAGCCCTGTGCGACTGGGTCCTGGACTTCCTGATGGGCCACCCCCAGGTGGTAAAGGTAGGCAACAACACCTCCACTAAGCTGATCCTCATCACAGGGACCCGACAAGGATGTGTGCTCAGCCCCATCCTGTACTCCCTGTCCACCCATGACTGCGTGGCCACGCACRTCTCCAACTCAATCATCAAGTTTGCAGATGACACAACAGTTGTAGGCCTGATTACCAACAACGACAAGACAGCGTACAGGGACGAGGTGAGGGCCCTGGCGGAGTGGTGCCAGGAAAATAGCCTCTCCCTCAATGTCAACTAAACAAAGGAGCTGATAGTGGACTTCAGGAGACAGCAGAGGGAGCTATCCAAGTCGACAGAGCTGCAGTGGACAAGGTGAAAAGTTTGAAGTTCCTCGACGTACAAATCACTGACAATCTTCAATGTCCGCCCACCACAGTGTGGTGAAGAAGGCACAACAGCACCCCTTCAACTTCAGGAGGCTGAAGAAATTCGTCTTGGCCCCTAAGATCCTCACAGACTTTTACAGATGCACAATTGAGAGCGTCCTGTCGGGCTTCCCCGCCTGGTATGGCAACTACACCATCCGCAACCACAGGGCTCTCCAGAGGGTGGTGCGGTCTGCCCAATATTTACTTCACAAAAAAAGTCAATTAGTTATGCCTCAGTCGATTGGATATGCCCCCTATCAAAAATATATTACAGGCACTATAAATATTTGTTGCAGGCCCAACTTTCCATATCATATTGGAAGAAATGTAATATCAAAATGTCAATAGAAGGTTAATGCTGGATTGTTTGATTCCAGACTTTAAAAAAAAACTAAACTGTAATATGAATCTAGTTTATCAGTTCTAAAAGGGCACAGCGATCCCTGGGGCATGTTTATTATTACCAGAGTGATCGTTGTTAGTACACTTAACATTTTGAATTATGGAGAAACTGACCAAAACACTCAGAAAAGCATTSATATATCAAATTACTCTGAAAGTAAGGAAAGTGTGCAATGGTGAGCAATCAAAACAACAATTTCAATCTGACAACAAGTGCAGCTACTCCCAGTCCCTCTCTCACCCCAGGCCCAGGTTGTCTCTCTCTCACCCCCAGCTCAGGTTGTCTCTCTCTCACTCCCAGCCCAGGTTGTGCCACAATATCTAAAGGCATATTTGTACTTTGAGCATAGGCAGAAGTCTAACTAATGAAAAGTACACTTTCATTTACAAAGGATCAAAGGATTTTCACATGCATCTTGAGGGCTTACCAACTGGGCACATATGTCAGTTCAACGTCTATTTTTTATCCTCAGCAATCTACACACAATACCCCATAATAACAAAGCAAAAACAGTTTTGTTTTTGTGCAAATTCTTAAAAATAAAAAGGGAAATACCTTATTTAAATAAGTATTGAGACCCTTTGCTATGAGACTCGAAAGTGAGCTCAGGTGCATCCTGTTTCCATTGATCATCCTTTTGATGTTTCTACAACTTGATTGTAGTCCACCTGTGGTAAATTCAATTGATTGGACATGATTTGGAAAGGCACACACCTTTCTATATAAGGTCCCACAGTTGACAGTGTATGTCAGAGCAAAAACCAAGCCATGAGGTCAAAGGAATTGTCCGTAGARCTCCAAGACAGGATTGTGTCAAGGCACAGATCTGGGGAAGGGTGCCAAAACATTTCTGTGGCATTGAGGGTCCCCAAGAAAACAATGGCCTCTATCATTCTTAAATGGACGAAGTTTGGAACCMCCAAGACTCTTCCTAGAGCTGGCCGCCTGGCCAAACGGAGCAATCGGGGGAGAAGGGTCTTGGTCAGGGAAGTGACCAAGAACCCGATGGTCACTTTGACAGAGCTCTGGAGTTCCTCTGTGGAGATGAGAGAACCTTCGAGAAGGACAACCATCTCTGCAGCACTCCACCAATCAGGCCTTTRTGGTAGAGTGGCCAGGTTGAAGTCACTCCTCAGTAAAAGGCACATGACACTGGGGTGAAGGTTCACCTTCCAACGGGACAACAACCCTAAACTAACAGCCAAGACAATGCAGGAGTGGCTTCCGGACAAGTCTCTGATTGTCCTTGAGTGGCCCAGCCAGAGCCCGGACTTGAACCCGATCTAACATCTCTGGAGAGACATGAAAATAGCTGTGCAGTGATGGTCCCCATCCAACCTGACAGAGCTTGAGAGGATCTGAAGAGAAGAATGGGAGAAACTTCCCAAATACAAGTGTGCCAAGCTTCAGCATCATCAGTCTTCCACAGCATTCTGCAGCTATATGCCATCCCATCTGGTTTGCGCTTAGTGGGACTATCATTTGTTTTTCAACAGGAAAATGACCCAACACACCTCCAGGCTGTGTAAGGACTATTTGACCAAGAAGGAGAGTGATGGAGTGCTGCATCAGATGACCTGGCCTCCACAATCACCCRACCTCAACCCAATTGAGATGGTTTGGTATGAGTTGAACTCCAGAGTGAAGGAAAAGCAACCAACAAGTGCTCAGCATATGTGGAAACTCCTTCAAGACTGTTGGAAAAGCATTCCAGGTGAAGCTGGTTGAGAGAATGCCAAGAGTGTACAAACCTGCCATCAAGGCAAAGGGTGGCTATTTGAAGAATCTAAAATCTAAAATAKATTTTGATTTGTTTAACACTTTTTTAATTACTGTATGATTCCATATGTGTTATTTCATAGATTTAATGTCTTCACTATTATTCTACAATGTAGAAAATAGTAAAAAGTAAGAAAAACCCTTGAATGAGTAGGTGTGTCCAAACTTTTGACTGGTACTGTAGAAACTCAGCAAAAATAGAAACGTCCTTTTTTCAGGACCCTGTCTTTCAAAGATAATTCGTAAAAATCCAAATAACTTCATAGATATTCATTGTAAAGGGTTTAAACACTGTTTCCCATGCTTGTTCAATGAACCATAAACAATAAATGAACATGCACCTGTGGAACGGTCATTAAGACACTAACAGCTTACAGACGGTAGGCAATTAAGGTCACAGTTATGAAAACTTAGGCCACTAAAGAGGCCTTTCTATTGACTGAAAACACCAAAAGAAAGATGCCCAGGGTCCCTGCTCATCTGCGTGAACGTGCCTTAAGCATGCTGCAAGGAGGCATGAAGACTGCAGATGTGGCCAGGGCAATAAATTGCAATGTCCATACTGTGAGACGCCTAAAACAGCGCTACAGGGAGACAGGATGAACAGCTGATCGTCCTCGCAGTGGCAGACCACGTGTAACAACACCTGCACAGGATCGGTATATCCGAACGTTACACCTGCGGGACAGGTACAGGATGGCAACAACAACTGCCTGAGTTACACCAGGAACGCACAATCCCTCCATTAGTGCTMAGACTGTCCGCAATAGGCTGAGAGAGGCTGGACTGAGGGCTTGTAGACCTATTGTAAGGCAGGTCCTCACCAGACATCACCGGCAACAACGTCACCTATGGGCACAAACCCACCGTCGCTGGACCAGACAGGACTGGCAAAAAGTGCTCTTCACTGAYGAGATGCGGTTTTGTCTCAGGGGTGATGGTYGGATTCCAGGGGTGATGGTCGGATTCGTGTTTATCGTCGAAAGAATGAGCGTTACACCGAGGCCTGTACTCTGGAGCGGGATTGATTTGTAGGTGGAGGGTCCGTGTCATAGCATAATCGTGTATTTTTAGATATTACTGCACTGTTGAAGCTAGGAACACAAGCATTTCTCAACACCCACAATAACATCTGCTGAATATTTGTATGCGACCAATAACATTTGATTTGATATGAAAATAACARAACATTTTAAACAGCATCWYAAACAAAAGCTACTGAGGGAAGAGACATTAGTTGGTTTTTATCTGCCTTGTCCAGGGGCAGAACGACAGATTTTTACCTTGTCAGCTCAGATATTCAATCTTGCAACCTTTCGGTTATGTCGTGTCTTTGCCGGATTAAGTGATATGACATGCTATTCTATAAAATCCTTTCTCCGTAATTAATATTACCTGATTGAGCTAATCATGTAAATGTAATTAACTAGAAAGTCGGGGCACCACTAAATAATATTTATAGAGCAGTTATCTTCCGAATAAACTCTTAAAGACCTAGTAATATTTTACATCAATAGCATATTAATATTAATGTCCCCGGAACAGGAAGTTATATTGTCGTCAAGGCTTTATATAGGAAGGGAGAGGAGGGCGTGWTTCATAGTTTATAACCAATGTCTCTTCACGTGGGCGGGCGACTGAGTCGGGCCTAATTCACTCATGAAAACCCAATCACATTTCATCCCCTCAAAAAAGCTAAAATCACATTTMATCCCCTCACAAATAATTTCATATTCAAACATTTAAATTGCACAACAATTCCRTGTGAATCTGATAACTATAATGTGTAGACTTTCCACTGTACAGTTTATGTCATCCTATCATTGATGAGAATGTCTCAGATGACAACCGAACTGACATCATATTCATTAAGTACCAACGCATATGTTCAACTGGTTGGATTACCAAAATATGGTTAATTTCCCCCCACCTTCTGATGTTCCCAGAATCTCTATGTTAACCAAGGGATTTTCAATAGTCACATCAGTAGGGTAGAGAGAGGAAAAAAGGGGGGAGAGGTATTTATGACTGTCATAAACCTACCCCCAGGCCAGCGTCATGCCAGTTACTAGTCCAACACTCTAACCACTAGGCTACCTGCCGCCCAAACATATACCCAAGTTGGAGACCTGGTTTTCTTTACAGAGCATACTGCTGCTTGGCACTTTGGCCATGTCAGAAAGAGAGGAATCACTAATGGTTGACAGATCTTGGTATTTGATGAACAGGAGCCTGATAATGGACTCTTCACCATTAACACCTACAACAACAGCACCGTAATGATTCAAGGCCCTGAAGCTGCACTTATCCTCTACATACAGTACATGAGTTTACATCACTGAAAGAGCTAGCAGACACCTTGAAAGACAATGGCACTCTAACTGCTCCACTTCAATCAGAGGACAGACCTGATGACTAATCAGTTCATTCCAAAAGTCATCATACATAATCAAGCCACCCTAGCAGACATGGAGAGTGTCAACCTGGCCCAGCTGTCCCAGGCCTTTGGGAGTATCTCCCTACTGGAGATAGAGGTGAATGAGCTTGGTGGTGAGGTGACAGTTCTGAAGCAGGATAAGGAGGAGCTGAGAGAGAAACTGGCAGCGGTCGAGAGAATCATGAAGAGAGAGGTAGATGACATCAGGGAGGAGCTACAAAGGGAGTTGTCAGCAGTCATAGAATTGCTAGAACACAGAGACACCACCAAACACACTCTAAGAAAACTGGAGTCTACCACAACCCTCACTACCACACCCTCATATCCCCTCATCGGCAGTACCACTTCTTATCACAGTGAACCTCGGGAACTCACACAGACTCAGCACAAGAGGTCAGTAACCWGACCCAGTACAACTCCTCCCACACCAGCACATTCCCCTCATCAGATAGGGCTGACCAGACCATCCCAAGATCCTCACATCCCAGCCCCAGAGCACCAGCGCCAGCAGTGCCATGCTGGGACCCTCAGGAGACRGGAAGTGCACTTACAACATGTTAATCAGTAAAAATTMTAATTAGATAAATTTCTAGAGTTATGTTAGAGGTGTCAAAGAAGAGTTGCAGTTGTACTCTATCAATTGAGTTTTATTTTTTGCCCGGACAAAAATTTCAAACAAACATTAATTAAAACCCTCTTAAGGATCGAACACTTTTTCCCCATGTTTGCCTAAAACTACATACCCAAATCTAACCGCCTGTAGCTCAGGACCTGAAGCAAGGGTATGCATATGCTTGATACCATTTGAAAGGAAACACTTTGAAGTTTGTGGAAATTTGAAATTAATGTAGGAGAATATAACACATTAGATCTGGTAAAAGTTAATACAAACAAMATTTTAGATTTTGGCAACTAGACGGCAGCAGTGTGTGTGTGCAAAGTTTCAGATTGATCCAGTGAAGTATTGCAATACTGGACAATATTTTGTGTCAAGTCTGCCCAAATGTGCCGAATTGGTCAATTGACACATTTTCAAGTACATAACTATAGAGAACATACTAAAATGATATTGTAATACAACATTTAAGTTTACACTTTCCCAGGAATGTTATACATGATGGATAATTAGCTTATACACGAACTTTCACACATCTAGTGGGTGTGGAGCCAGAGACAGCAGGAGTTCAAACTGTAGAACCCAGTTCCTACATTTGAATATAAAAATGGATTTTATCAAACAAAACTATGCTACATTTTATCTCTGGGACCCTCAGGACGACAAATCAGAGAAAGCTTACTGAATGTAAGTACATTATTTACCTTCAGAGGTGAATGTATCAAACCGTGATAAACGTTTTTTGCTGTTGTGCACTCTCCACAACAATAGCATGGTATTTTCTCTCACTGKAACAGCTACTGTAAATTGGACAGTGCAGTTAGATTAACAAGAATGTAAACTTTCTGCCCATATAAGACATGTCTATGTCCTGGAARGTKTGCTGTTACTTACAACGTCCTGCTAATCACATTAGTGCATGTTAGCTCAACCGTCCCGGTATAGGGACACCGATCCCGTACAGATATCAGCCATTTCTGAGATTCACTTAGACAGCACCTTTGATAATACAGCAGTAGGAATACAAGGATATAACATAAATAGAAAATACAGGAATGTGTTGCTGAATATATTCAGAGCAGTGGAGGCTCTTCAGAGGAGGAGGGGAGGACCATACTCCTCAGTGAATTTCATAATAATACAAATAGTGAAGCATAAAAAAAGTTATATTTTTTAGATAAAACTGTACTAAATATATAAATATATAGCGCCATGGTGTAGCCGGAGGACAGATAGTTTCCAACCTAAGAGGCTCATGGTTCTCACCCCCTTCCATAGACTTAAACAGTAACTATGACGACTTCCGGAGGACATCCTCCAACCTATCAGAGCTCTTGCAGCATGAACTGACATGTTGTCCACTCAATCAAAGGATCAGAGAATGAATCTAATACTAAAAGTATAAGCTACAGCTAGCTAGCACTGCAGTGCATAACATATGGTGAGTAGTTGACTCAAAGAGAGAGAAAGACAATAGTTGAACAGTTTTGAACAAATGCATKTATTTAGTGCGGAGATCCCGCTAGCGGRATCAAATTCAACAACATCCGGTGAAATCGGAGCGCGCCAAATTCAAAATACAAAATTATTATATTTAACATACATGAAAATACAAGTGTCATACATGATTCTTTAACTTAGAATCTTGGTAATCGAACTGCGTTGTCAGATTTCAAAAAGGCTTTAAGGCAAAAGCATAGCATTCGATTGTCTGAGGACAGCCCCTCWCATTAGCATATTTTCCAAACCAGCACAGGCRTCACGAAATAACAAATAGTGATMAAATAAATCACTTACTTTTGAAGATCTKCCTCTGTTTGCAATCCCAAGGGTCCCAGCTACACAATGAATGGTCGTTTTGTTCRATAAAGTCCTTCTTTATATCCCAAAAACGCTGTTTAGTTGGCRCCATTGAATTTAATAATCCAGTCCTTCAACATGCATACAAAGGATTCCAAAAAGTTACCAGCAAAGTTCGTCCMAACGAGTCAAACAATGTTTGATTAATCCTCAGGTTGTCTAATATCTAAAGAAATTATCATATTTCAGACGGAGATTACTATGTTTAATAGCAAAGGAAAAGAACGAAGAGCGCGTCCACATTCACACGTGTAAAAAGACTACTTTTGCCCTGGCACTCAACTTGGAAAGACTACAAATACTTTTTAATATTTTTTTTTTTTTTTTAAGCCTAAAACCTTGTATAAAGACTGTTGACATCTACTGGAAGCCATAGGAACTGCAATCTGGGAGGMGGAAATTAGATCTTTCAATAGCATTGCATTGGAAGTGATTCTGAGCTCCCCCAAAAAATCATTCCGGATCGATTTTCCTCGGGATTTCGCCTGCTATATAAGTTCTGTTATACTCACAGACATGATTTTAACAGTTTTAGAAACTTCAGTGTTTTCTATCCAATTCTACCAAATATATGCAAATCCTAGCTTCTGGGCCTGAGTAACAGGCAGTTTACATTGGACACGTCAGACAGGCGGAAATTCAGGAAACTAGCCTGACTCGCTGAGAGGTTAAAAATGAAGGCGAAGCAAGAGAGAGCGAGAGATAGCGAAAGTTCGTTGTATTTTTTTTTCACTTTCACTTAGCTATCAAATGCAGCTAGCTAGTTTAGTCTACTAAACACCAGGCTCAAACAGAGAGGGATGCTACGTTAGCTAGCTGTATATGGCTATCCAACATTGAAACTCTTCCAAGTGAARKTAAGCTTTTGACTTTATTAATTTATTACCATCGGGGCCCGCCGGTATAACTGCTAAACTGCTTGCTGACTGTATACTGTGCTGTGTGATTGTAGTTGGTTTACTCATGCGTTAGTTCTTGTAGCTATGTTAACTATTACATTAGCTTAAATGATCGTGCCATGGGTTATATGCAAAAACACATTGATATTGTCACACCCTGATCTGTTTCACCTGTCTTTGTGATTGTCTCCACCCCCCTCCAGGTGTCATCCATCTTCCCCATTATCCCCTGTGTATTTATACCTGTGTTCTCTGTTTGTCTGTTGCCAGTTCGTCTTGTTTATCAAGCSAACCAGCATTTTTGTGTCAGCTCCTGCTTTTCCCCAGTCTCTCTTTTCTCATCCTCATGGTTTTTGACCCTTGCCTGTCCTGACCTTGTACYCACCCGCRTGACCACTCTGCCTGCCCCTGATCCTGAGCCTGCCTGCCATCCTATACCTTTGCCCCTGTTGCTGTAATAAATATTGATACTTCGACACGGTCTGCATCGGGGTCTTACCTTGATACCTAATAGATATGGTCTATAACCAACACAGTTACAATACCAGAGCTAGTGTTATGTCTTGTAAAATCCCAAGAGTAATCAGTACTGCGAAAAGYACGTTTTTCTATACAGGCATTTGTCTATGGAAYAGCCTCCCCTTGGAGATCAAGCAAAGAAAAAGTAGAAATWGTTTTAAAAAGCAGGCAATGGTTTTAATTTCGACAAGGTTGTCTAAGTAATAGAAACCACTCCACGGCCCCTTGTGCCCCCTATTGCTTGTCAGGTGTGTTTATTTGAAGGATAGGTATGATGTGCAATTAATAGATTGTTTTAATGTGAAATTAATATGGTTGATTTTTAAGGTAGGGAAAAGTGCAGGGAAATTTGCTACTTTTTAGGATGTCAATATAAATTWATGTATTAATGGTTGTTAGTAATTGTGTCTTGCCTTTTAATCATTATATGTATTATTATTTTTACCATCGATGACCACTTTGGATGGAGCGTTTTAATTAATACTTTCAAGTGATATCCTCTGGGTCCACATTGTACATTTTGTAGGATATGTCTGTTACCCAAAATAAATTCAATTCAATTCCGCTAGCTAATATGGTGACAATGATGTAGGCTGTGTGTAGCAGTTAGTGGTTATAATATGAAGGTTTGGCTTGGAAAGTTTTTTTYGCCAGGTTACAGACAGCTAGGTACACTTAGTATCCATGATACTTGAGTTAATCATACCTAACAGTTTGTACTGTTAGGTGACCTAAACTGGGATATGCTTAACACCCCGGCTGTCCTACAATTTAAACTAGATGCCCTCAATCTCACACAAATTATCAAGGAACCTACCAGGTACAACCCTAAATCCGTAAACATGGGCACAGTCATAGATATCATCCTGACTAACTTGCCCTCTAAATACACCTCTGCTGTTTTCAACCAGGATCTCAGTGATCACTGCCTCATTGCCTGCGTCCGTTATGGGTCCGCGGTCAAACGACCACCCCTCATCACTGTCAAACGCTCCCTAAAACACTTCTGCAAGCAGGCCTTTCTAATCAACCTGGCCCGGGTATCCTGGAAGGATATTGACCTGATCCCGTCAGTAGAGGATGCCTGGTTGTTCTTTAAAAGTGCTTTCCTCACCATCTTAAATAAGCATGCCCCTTTCAAAAAAATGGAACTAAAAACAGATATAGCCCTTGGTTCACTCCAGACTCCAGATATAGCCCTTGGTTCACTGACCATGACCAGCACAAAAACATCCTCTGGCGTATTGCACTAACATCGAATAGTCCCAGCGATATGCAACTTTTCAGGGAAGTCAGGAACCAATACACGCAGTCAGTCAGGAAAGCAAAGGCTAGCTTTTTCAAACAGAAATTTGCATCCTGCAGCACTAATTCCAAAAAGTTTTGGGACACTGTAAAGTCCATGGAGAATAAGAGCACCTCCTCCCAGCTGCCCACTGCACTGAGACTAGGAAACACTGTCACCAGTGATAAATCACCTATAATTGAGAATTTCAAAAAGCATTTCTCTACGGCTGGCCATGCCTTCCACCTGACTACCCCAACCCCGGCCGACAGCTCTGCACCGCCCGCAGCAACTGGCCCAAGCCCCCCCCCCCCACTTCTCTTTCACCCAAATCCAGACAGCTGATGTTTTAATGGCCTTCCAAATCCTGGTTCCTACAAATTAGCTGGGCAAGACAATCTGGACCCTCTCTTCCTAAAATTATCCGCTGCCATTGTTGCAACGCATATTACTAGTCTGTTTAACCTCTCTTTCGTATCGTCTGAGATTCCTAAAGATTGGAAAGTGGCCGCAGTCATCCCCCTCTTCAAAGGGGGAGACACTCTAGACCCAAACTGTTACAGACCTATATCCATCCTGCCCTGCCTTTCTAAAGTCTTCGAAAGCCAAGTTAACAAACAGATCACCGACCATTTCGAATCCCACCGTACCTTCTCCGCTATGCAATCCGGTTTTTGAGCTGGTCACGGGTGCACCTCAGCCACTCTCAAGGTCCTAAACGATATTATAACCGCCATAGATAAAAGACAGTACTGTGCAGCCGTCTTCATCGACCTGGCCAAGGCTTTCGACTCTGTCAATCACCATATTCTTATCAGCAGACTCAACAGCCTTGGTTTCTCTAATGACTGCCTCGCATGGTTCACTAACTACTTCTCAGATAGACTTCAGTGTGTCAAATTGGAGGGCCTGTTGTCCGGACCTCTGGTAGTCTCTATGGGGGTGCCACAGGGTTCAATTCTCGGGCCGACTCTTTTCTCTGTATATATCAATGATGTCTCTCTTGTGCGGGTGATTCTTTGATCCTCTACACAGAGGACACCATTCTGTATACATCTGGCCCGTCTTTGGACACTGTGTTAACAAACCTCCAAACGAGCTTCAATGCCATACAACACTCCTTCCATGGCCTCCAACTGCTCTTAAATGCTAGTAAAACTAAATGCATGCTCTTCAACCGATCACACAAAATTAAATCGGAATCGGCTTCCTATTTCGCAACAAAGCCTCCTTCACTCATGCTGCCAAACATACACTCGTAAAACTGACTATCCTACCGATCCTTGACTTCTGCAATGTCATTTACAAAATAGCCTCCAACACTCTACTCAGCAAATTGGATGCAGTCTTTCACAGTGCCATCCGTTTTGTCACCAAAGCCCCATACACTTCCCACCACTGCAACCTGTATGCTCTCATTGGCTTGTCCTCGCTACATATTTGTCACCAAACTCACTGGCTCCAGGTCATCTATAAGTCTTTGCTAGGTAAAGCTCCGCCTTATCTCAGCTCACTGGTCAACATAGCAACACACACCCATAGCACACGCTCCAGCAGGTATATTTTACTGGTCATCCCCAAAGCCAACTCCTACTTTACTTTGCCACTGTGGCCTATTTATTGACTTACCTCCTTACTTCATTTGCACACACTGTATACAGATTTTTCTATTCTGTTATTGACTGTACGTTTGTTTATTCCATGTGTAACTCTGTATTGTTGTTTTTGTCGCACTGCTTTGCTTTATCTTGGACAGGTCGCAGTTGTTCTCAACTGGCCTACCTGGATAAATAAAGGTGAAATAAAATAACATCAAAAAGCCTTTTTTGTGTGTTTACCTCAGTTGGAAAGTAGGCCTTAGGGAGGGTGACCCACTTTAGCTGCTGCACTGAACAGAGTAGAATCACCATGATTTTAGCTATCTGGGCTCACTAAATACATCAGAGCACAGCAGAGGCAGAGCCGTAGCATCCAATCTCAGGCAGGCCATACATTCTTTTAATTTTAAGCAGGCAATAAGGTATCCAACACCAAACTCGTGATATCAGTCCCCATACAAACTGAGTGTAAGTGGACTAATGATTATTATTATTATTTTTATTGGGGATATTACATCTTTATGGGCATTGTCTGGATTACTGTATATATTTGCATAATATCATTGAAAATATATTACTTTCATTTTGTTACTCACATCTCCAGGCAGGGTTTTTATATTTTAGATTACTTTTTTTGTTTTGTTACTGGGTCACGCACTTACTGGTTCGCACCGAATAAGGAAAAACACAAATTCAGACCCCTGGATGTGTGGATATGAGACACCCCTTGGAATACTCGTTGTGGGGAATGGTTTATTCCAACCCCAGTGCATGATGTGAAACACGGAAGATTGACAAAGCTGAGATGGGTCAGTAATGCCTGGCGTCACGCTACATGGCTAACACAATAAACAGGATGCACACAGTTCAGGAAGACAGTGAGAAAGTGGGCTCTATAGCTGACTGGAACTCATTATGGAACTCTGATTCACCTATGCAGTGTTGACCATGATACCCTGAATGGGCTAAACAGGAAAGACTGCATGTCATTTCAAGTTCCAACAATCATCTGCTCGTCAAATACTGAACTTGAAGGCATGCAGTATCCAAAAACATTGCAGAGAGGATCAAATGTAGGCCACACGCTGAGCTTCAGATCCATGTGACTATGATTGAAGTCTCAGTTGTAGGATGACATATGGTGCTGGTTATTCCAGTCAGATCCTTCTCCAAAGCCTCCTGTTAAAAATGTGACAGGAGGGAGAAGGGGACTATTTTCAACTGGTCCCTTTTGAAGTTTCCCAAAACTAATGAAATGACTGGGGAGTTGAAGCTGCCCAGTTTGTCTGCTGTGTCGTTTTATGCAAATCTACATGGTAGGCTAGTACGGTGGCCCTGAGGAGCAAAGTAACTTCTAAGATTTTAAGAGTTCTACTCGCCAGTGTCTGAAGTTCATTTGCACAGCATACAGAGGAAAAGGAAAGAGGACTCCTATTACAGAAGCTCTCCAGGGTAGATGACTCATAATGCATTACCCAGAATGCATCGGTGGACCATTTACTAAGTGCACTTTCGTGAGCAGTGTTTTATTTCCTGGAATGGAAGGTGTCACAGGAAATGAGATGATGATTGATGATTGGCTGGTATTTATGCAGGGAGGTCATGATGATAATGGATCGTTGAAGAGTCCATTTAGGAGGTGAATGAATGGCTGGTAACKTCCTCGCCACAAAACATCAATGTGCCTCCCTCACTCCATCAGTACTCATTAAGTGTCGGAAGTGGAACYGTTCCACACTTTGTTGAGGGTAAAGCGCACGATGATGTCTCAAGACATGGGGGTTTACTCTGTTTGGATAATGTGATGATGCCCTAGAGCAGGGGTATCAAATGTATTCCATGGAGGGCCTAGTGACTACTGGTTTTCGGTTATTCCTTTAAATGAAGACCTAGACAACCAGGTGAGTGGAGTTCCAAACTAATCAATGATCTTAATTCATTAATCAAGTACAATGGAGGAGCGAAAACCCACAGACACTCTGGCCCTACCTGGAATGAGTTTGACACGTGTACCCTAGAGCGTTTACCATTGTGGATGTTGTAGGTATTGTTGTTCTCTAAGGATCCTTCTGGTTCACCAACATTAATCTGAATTCTCACGCTCCTTTCATCTTTACAACATTATGATCATGGGCATGGGTGGCCATTTTGAAAGTTCTGCACCAGTGGTTCAACCTCACATTTCAAGATTACACAAAAGTAGATACATCTAAAAAAAAATATTGTACTCTCTTTGGGGATTTTCTAATGCTGAGATAACACACAAAGACATCAGTGGATGGAATATCAAGCAGAATCACCCAGGAGGACTCATTTCAGTCTTTTGTAGGTAGCGATCCCGTGTAATGTCATACTATCTGGGGTGACACTTTATTCACCAGCTCACGGAGATAAAAGCTGTTGGTTTTTTAAGTGGAGGGCTGTGAGACGGAACCGTGTGGCTAGTGTGTGTTGTTGTGTGCTGTGTGTAGGTGGTGTGTTGTGGTTGTGTAAGTGATAATGTCGATTGTCGAGCTGTGTGTGTGATGTGTGAGTAGAGAATGAGAGTGGCTGGTGATAGTGTGCTGTGTGGTGATGTGTGTGTGTCCATAGCCACTGTTCTAGAAGTGTGGTGTGTGTGTGTGTGTGTGGTGTGTGGGCGCACGTGCGAAAGGTGTCGAAAGATCCAGATGCCGAAGAGGAGATGCAGGCCTGTGTTTGTGCGTGTGCGTGTGCGTGCTGGGGACAGCCGAGTGGTGAGTGATAGGTGTAGGCGTCGCTTATTTAATCCTTGGTGGATAGAGAATGCGTATGGCTGGGCTGGGGCTGGGATGGTGAAGGTGTGTAGGTGGGATGGGTTGGTTGGTTGGTTTGACGTGGGTTGCGGGTGTCCTCGGATGTCGGTGATGATGGGAGGTGGAGGTAGCTGTAGTGGTCGTAGGTGATTGGTGAGGGATGGGAGGGGTAGTGGCGTTAGGTGATCGGTGGTGGTGGGTTGGGGTGATGTGTGGAGGTGGATATGTGTAGGTGATGGTGGGTGGTGAGGTGATGGTGATGTATGAGAGACAGTGGGTGGTGTGAGGTTGTCTGGACTGGAGGTGTATGGTAGGGTTGTGAGTGATGGTGGAGTCGGTTGGTATGGAGACAGTGCTGGGGGAGGTGGGGTGTGATGGTGCGTGGTGGAGGTGATTGGTGTGGAGGTGATGGTGGAGATGGTGGCGTGAATCAGAGGGTGGGGGATGGGAGGTGTGGACGGTGATTGTAGGAGACGAGGGAGGTGAATGGTGGGAGATGTTAATGAATGGAGTGGATGGTGGGAGCTGGGCTGTGGTAGATGAGAGGTGATGGTGATGGGGTGCGGGGTGGAAGATAGGAGATGATGGTGTGGAGTGGTGGTGCTGGAAGTGCAGTGGAAGTGAGGTGATTGGGTGAAGAGATGATAGGTGAATGTGGAAGGTGTAGGTGGGAGGGTGAGATGGTGAGCAGGGCGAGGTGAGGTGGTGGTGGAGGTGATGGGGATGGGGATGAGTGATGGTGATGGTGGAGTGATGGTGGAGGTGGTGGAGATGATGGTGGTTACACTAGTGACCATATCACCCGCGCATCCCGCAAAGTCAGAGGTGTTGCTAACATTTACGATAGCAAATTTCAATTTACAAAAAAAAAAAAAGAATTTTGTCTTTTGAGCTTCTAGTCATGAAATCAGCCTACTCAATCACTTTTTATATCTACTGTTTACAGGACTCCTGGGCCATATACAGCGTTCCTCACTGAGTTCCCTAAATTCCTATTGGACCTTGTAGTCATAGCAGATAATATTCAAATCTTTGGTGACTTTAATATTCAAATAGAAAGGCCACAGACCCACTCCAAAAGGCTTTCGGAGCCATCATCGACTCAGTGGGTTTTGTCCAACATGTCTCCGGATCTACTCACTGCCACAGTCATACTCTGGACCTAGTTTTGTCCCATGGAATAAATGTTGTGGATCTTAATGTTTTTCCTCAGAATCCTGGACTATCGGACCACAATTTTATTACGTTTCCAATCGCAACAAATAATCTGCTCAGACCCCAACCAAGGATCATCAAAAGTCATGCTATAAATTCTCAAACAACACAAATATACCTTGATGCCCTTCCAGACTCCCTCTGCCTACCCAAGGACATCAGAGGACAAAAATCAGTTAACCACCTAACTGAGGAACTCAATTTCACCTTGCGCAATACCCTAGATGCAGTCGCACCCCTAAAAACTAAAAACATTTGTCATAAGAAACTAGCTCCCAGGTATACAGAAAATACCCGAACTCTGAAGCAAGCTTCCAGAAAATTGGAACGGAAATGGCGCCACACCAAACTGGAAGTCTTCCAAMTAGCTTGGAAAGACAGTACCGTGCAGAATCGAAGAGCCCTCACTGCTGCTCGATCATCCTATTTTTCAAACTTAATTGAGGGAAATAAGAACAATCCAAAATGTATTTTTGATACTGTTGCAAAGCTAACTAAAAAGCAGCATTCCCCAAGAGAGGATGGCTTTCACTTCAGCAGTAATAAATTAATGAACTTCTTTGAGGAAAAGATCATGATCATTAGAAAGCAAGTTACAGACTCCTCTTTAAATCTGCGTATTCCTCCAAAGCTCAGCTGTCCTGAGTCTGCACAACTCTGCCAGGACCTAGGATCAAGGGAGACACTCAAGTGTTTTCGTACTATATCTCTTGACACAATGATGAAAATAATCATGGCCTCTAAACCTTCAAGCTGCATACTGGACCCTATTCCAACTAAATTACTGAAAGAGCTGCTTCCTGTGCTTGGCCCTCCTATGTTGAACATAATAAACGGTTCTCTATCCACCGGATGTGTACCAAACTCTCTAAAAGTGGCAGTAATAAAGCCTCTCTTGAAAAAGCCAAACTTTGACCCAGAAAATATAAAAAACTATCGGCCTATATCGAATCACCCATTCCTCTCAAAAAWWWTTGAAAAAGCTGTTGCGCAGCAACTCACTGCCTTCCTGAAGACAAACAATCTATACGAAATGCTTCAGTCTGGWTTTASACCCCATCATAGCACTGACACTGCACTTGTGAAGGTGGTAAATTACCTTTTAATGGCGTCAGACCGAGGCTCTGCATCTGTCCTCGTGCTCCAAGACCTAAGTGCTGCTTTTGATACAATCGATCACCACATTCTTTTGGAGAGATTGGAAACCCAAATTGGTCTACACGGACAAGTTCTGGACTGGTTTAGATCTTATCTGTCGGAAAGATATCAGTTTGTCTCTGTGGATGGTTTGTCGCCTGACAAATCAACTGTAAATTTCGGTGTTCCTCAATGTTCCGTTTTAGGACCACAATTGTTTTCACAACATATTTAACCTCTTGGGGATGTCATTCGAAAACATAATGTTAACTTTCATTGCTTTTCGGATGACACACAGCTGTACATTTCAATGAAACATGGTGAAGCCCCCAAATTGCCCTCGCTGGAAGCCTGTGTTTCAGACATAAGGAAGTGGATGGATGCAAACTTTCTACTTTTAAACTCGGACAAAACAGAGATGCTTGTTCTAGTTCCCAAGAAACAAAGAGATTTTCTGTTGAATCTGACAATTAATCTTGATGGTTGTACAGTCGTCTCAAATAAAACTTTGAAGGACCTCGGCGTTACTCGGGACCCTGATCTCTCTTTTGACAAACATATCAAGACTGTTTCAAGGACAGCTTTTTCCATCTATGTAACATTGCAAAAATCTGACATTTTCTGTCCAAAAATGATGCAGAAATATTTATCCATGCTTTTGTTACTTCTAAGTTAGACAACTGCAATGCTCTACTTTCTGGCTACCTGGATATAGTACTAAATAAACTTCAGTTAGTGCTAAATACGGCTGCTAGAATCCTGACTAGAACCAARARATTTGATCATATTACTCCAGTGCTAGCCTCCTTACACTGGCTTCCTGTTAAGGCAAGGGCTGATTTCAAGGTTTTACTGCTAACCTACAAAGCATTACATGGGCTTGCTCCTACCTATCTTTCCGATTTGATCCTGCCCGACATACCTACACGCACGCTACGGTCACAAGACGCAGGCCTCCTAATTGTCCCTAGAATTTCTAAGCAAACAGCTGGAGACAGGGCTTTCTCCTATAGAACTCCATTTTTCTGGAATGGTCTGCCTATCCATGTGAGAGACGCAGACTCGGTCTCAACCTTTAAGTCTTTATTAAAGACTCATCTCTTCAGTAGGTCCTATGATTGAGTGTAGTCTAGCCCAGGAGTGTGAAGGTGAACGGAAAGGCACTGGCGCAACGAACCACCCTTGCTGTCTCTGCCTGACCGGTTCCCCTCTCTCCACTGGGATTCTTACTGGTGCTCTTCCATGCCGTCCCTCAGAGGGGTGCGTCACTTGAGTGGGTTGAGTCACTGACGTGGTYTTCCTGTCTGGGTTGGCGCCCCCCCTTGGGTTGTGCCGTGGCGGAGATCTTTGTGGGCTATACTCGGCCTTGTCTCAGGATKGTAAGTTGGTGGTTGAAGATATCCCTCTAGTGGTGCGGGGGCTGTGCTTTGGCAAAGTGGGAGGGGTTATATCCTGCCTGTTTGGCCCTGTCCGGGGGTATCATCGGATGGGGCCACAGTGTCTCCTGACCCCTCCTGTCTCAGCTACTGCAGTATTTATGCTGCAGTAGTTTATGTGTCGGGGGGGCTAGGGTCAGTCTCTTATATCTGGAGTATTTCTCCTGTCTTATCCGGTGTCCTGTGTGAATTTAAGTATGCTCTCTCTAATTCTCTCCTTCTCTCTTTCTTTCTCTCTCTCGGAGGACCTGAGCCCTAGGACCATGCGTCAGGACGACCGGGCACGATGACTCCTTGCTGTCCCCAGTCCACCTGGTCTTGCTGCTGTTCCAGTTTCAACTGTTCTGCCTGCGGTTATGGAACCCTGACCTGTCCACCGGACGTGCTACCTGTCCCAGACCTGCTGTTTTCAACTCTTAATGATCGGCTATGAAAAGCCAACTGACATTTATTCCTGATTATTATTTGACCATGCTGGTCATTTATGAACATTTTGAACATCTTGGCCATGTTCTGTTATAATCTCCACCCGGCACAGCCAGAAGAGGACTGGCCACCCCTCATAGCCTGGTTCCTCTCTAGGTTTCTTCCTAGGTTTTGGCCTTTCTAGGGAGTTTTTCCCAGCCACCGTGCTTCTACACCTGCATTTCTTGCTGTTTGGGGTTTTAGGCTGGGATTCTGTACAGCACTTCGAGATATTAGCTGATGTACGAAGGGCTATATAAAATAAACTTGATTTGATTTGATGTAGAGACCACAGAATCTGTCTACTCAGGAGAGGTTATGTTGAGGGTAATATCAAATACATTATAGTCAGTGGGAGGTTAACATATACTACTCTGACCCATATGGAGTGAACCTTTAAAGTTGCAATACATAACYTTTTGGGCAACCCGACAAAATTCACATAGAAAATCCCATGGAAAGCAAGTCTAGGAAGCGGTAGATCTGTTCTATGTGCGCTWTTTCTATGCTTCCTGTTTTTAGGTTTAGTTTTTGCGTATTTAGCTTTCAGTTTTGTTCACCATCTTCAAACAGCTGAAAATACAATATTTTTGATTATGTAAACAATATTTCACAGCGGTCTAGATGCTACAATCATTCTCTACGCTATACTTTCTTGTTTTGACACATAAACTGATAGCCCCCCGACACATAAACTGAAATTAGGCAAACTATTAGAATTTTTGCAACCAGGAAATGGCAGAGCAATTTTTGCATAGTGCATCTTTAAGTGTATTTTAAAGGGACATTAAAAGTTGGCATACCAATATACTGTCACGCCCTGACCTTAGTTATCTATGTTTTCTTTATTATTTTGGTTAGGTCAGGGTGTGACTAGGGTGGGTATGCAAGTTTCGTATTGTCTAGGTTGTTTGTAAGTCTAGCGTATGTAGGTCTAGGTAATGTGTAGGTTTATGGTGGTCTGATATGGTTCCCAATCAGAGGCAGCTGTTTATCATTGTCTCTGATTGGGGATCATATTTAGGTAGCCATTTTCCCTTTTGTATTCGTGGGTTCTTGTCTATGTGTAGTTGCCTGTCAGCACTCATTTGTATAGCTTCACGGTTCGTTTTGTTCAGTGTTCATTCTAGTAAAGAAGAATGTACGCATACCACGCTGCACCTTGGTCTCCTCCTTTTGACGGCCGTGACATATACCAACTTACCAATAGCAACAAAAAAAATGTATGGAACCTATTTTCACGCCATTTGTTTTGTAGATGGTGCCAATCCTTCCCATTTAATCAGATTTTCTTATCAAATCAGCATTGAGTTCCGTTTGTGAATGAAAGGCTGTGAAAAATGTGTAGTCAATCATATTAATAAATAGTGTCTCATCATTAGAGATCTGTAGCTCCGCCCATATTCTAATTCCTCATTCTATAGTTCCAGCCATCCTGTTTTCCCTATTAAGTAGCATTCTTTATTTAGCCAAAGACATTATGCGTCCATCAGAAATGCATGTTTCCTCTCTAGTCATTACCACAAGCCTGTCCTACCCAATTAAGGTGCCACCAATCTCTTGTGGTGGATACTCAGACTGCTCTCAGGGCAGGTCTACTGGTTTTGACTAGCAGAAGTGACTTTACGTGGCAGGTTAGGAGAACTTACACAGCAGGTTAGGAGAACTTACGCAGCAGGTTTAACGTGGCAGGTTAAGAGAATTAGGTTAAGGTTACGAAAAGGGTTAGGGTTAGCTAAAATGCTAAAATTGTCCCCGACACGACTCAAACATATCTAGCTACAACCAGGCCTGCCCTGAGAACAGTCTTGGTTTCATTTCGGACATGTAGGCTAGGAATTGTATAGTACAATGTCCTCCAGTGCCTTGTTATATTCCCTGTAATTACATAGCTAGGTAACTTCTGTATAGTTTATGTGGGTATCTTATTGTGAATTGTTTCAGGCAGTTGCGTGAGGATGATGGTGCTACGTTGTAGAGCGGTGTGACGGCTAACCAGCACCTGGGAGCGAACACATAAAGTAAAGCCTAAGAATTTACAGACCACCAAGTTCTTCATTACAGTTTGACAGTTATGGCTTCGGGGTAGTTTTCCCACTTTGTGACTGTGCACACCTTTGTAAGGCAATAATAAGCTTTGTTAAGCACTACAAACAAAAAAGTAAAGGAAGTCATTTTATTGAAATCCCTCTGAGTTGAGACTGACTCCAGTGATCTCATCATAGAGAAGTTCTCTGTTTATCTCTGTCAGCTCCTCTGTTGTATTGCAGTGGAACCTTTGAGTGTTTGAAGTGTTACGTGTCACCACCTGCCGTGCAGTCTTCACATCACATTTCCGCATCACTTCTAATGAGCCACGGCATCTATAAAGTGATGACAGATGTCATATACAGTATATTTCTGAAACTCTGATAAGGATGTGACTGTGTTTAAAGGCATTCCAACTTTATAAGCAATGGCATCAGTTCGGATGGTCAAGTTTTAGTGTCTGTATCTATCAGTTCTGATCACAAGGAAAGCCTTGAAAATGTCACTGATGGTACCATGTGAAGTCTGCTATGAAGGACTTGATGAATAAACTGGCAATGTGCCATCATTCCTTTGGGATCCCCACCTAACCCCAGAGACAACATTTTTAAAGTATGTTGTATGTCCTTATCTCTCAGGATGTGAACTCTGGAGATGCCAAGATTGCGTCCAGTTCATTTTGTGGTGAGCCATGAAAGCGGCACAGACTTTGATATGACTTTAAAAACGATTCAAACGTTCATGTTGCGCCCATCACATTTGTTTGAAACCTACCAGTGAGATATTCCCATTAATTTGTCATTTATTTTGATCCAATTAATTATATTATATTTTGCTCTTATTGAAAGCTATTTTTCTACCTTTTGTTTTATGCATTGATCTTGCCACCCCTTGATAAACTTGCAATAGCTTAATGTTGATGTTTTTTACTCTTTAATCAAATGTTCATTTAACTAATTAATCCTAACTGTGCAGGTTTCCCATTGAAGTATCACAGCGTTGTTGTGACAGATCACACACAGAAGGGATATAAATCAAAGGCAAAAAAAATATTTTGCTGCATGCAACATGATAGCCAGAAATCCTCCAAAATAGAGTCCATAACGAGAGCCTCCCTAAAGAGATTAAAGGGAACTGAAAATTGCACTGAAATTGATGACGTGAATCAGGATTTCACTGAAAACATATTTGAAAGGGAGCTGTACTTCATGAAAGGCTTCGGTGGGCTTTAATTTACCTTCAATATTCACTAGAGGGTACTGTTACATAGTGTTCTTAGTCGGGGAAGTAAATTGAGCCTAGCAGGTTCAATCAAGCACGGGTAGAATAGAGGTATTTATCTGGTCTGAAGTTCATGTGGTCTATCACTTTTACAGCCTCACAAACAGAGTAACACATCACATTTGTAGTACTTTCCTATAACAATTGACAGCAACCCTATTTTCAGAACACCTCCAAGAGTTTCATGACACCCCCAAGAGTCTATGTATTTTGGACCTTGCTACTGGGCAGCATTTCTCATAATGCTGATGTCTACCCTGTGACAATGATATGCTGGATCATAGCATACACTTCCGTTCAAAAGTTTGGGGTCATTTAGAAATGTCCTTGTTTTTGAAAGAAAAGCAAATTTTTTGTCCATTAAAATAACATCAAATTGATCAGAAATACAGTGTAGTCAATGTTAATGTTGTAAATGACTATTGTAGCTGGAAACGGCTGATTTTTTAATGGAATATCTACATAGGCGTACAGAGGCCCATTAGAGTGTCTAGTTTGAGAAACAGACTCTTCACAAGTCCTCAACTGGCAGCTTCATTAAATAGTACCCGCAAAACACCAGTCTCAACGTCAACAGTGAAGAGGCGACTCCGGGATGCTGGCCTTCTAGGCAGAGTTGCAAAGAAAAAGCCATATCTCAGACTGGCCAATAAAAATAAAAGATTAAGATGGGCAAAATAACACAGACACTGGACAGAGGAACTCTGCCTAGAAGGCCAGCATTCCGGGGTCGCCTCTTCACGTTGGCGTTGAGACTGGTGTAATGTACATTTTACTTGACACTGAAAACAGAATGCATTGAAGTGTTGCCGAATGAAACTGAATGAAGGTTTGCATATATTTAGGCCATATAAATCCAGCGTAGCCACATGGTAATTATAGTGAGGCACTGTGTGGAAAACATGAATGGGTATTCATGTGGTCTTAGCTCCTCAACTAAACCTACCATTGTTCTGTTGTGGAGAAAATTATAGGGACAGACGACAACGGCAAACAACATCCGAGGCCAAGTATAAACATGTGTTAACACTTAACTACCCATGTACACGCCTACTAAATTAGTTTAATTTGGAACTGGAGTCTAGGCACAGAGCATATTGCACAGTACAACGCTTTGATATGAGTGAAATGGATGTGTGGAGGACTCTGCCTCCGTGCATGCCTTTGGCTTCGCTCTTTTTCTTCATGCATTTTGAAAGTGTGTCAACTTTCGAGCTTACATTGCTACACACACCCAACGATGCTCATGCTCGATTGAGGAGAAATAGTAAGAGTCGGGTAAATGTAGCCCAGGTAGTCCTTGTTTTGGCGGAGTGGCCAGGAGGTTCACAAAAATAGCAGACATTCCGGAGCAAAGAACGGAATGTGTTATTGCTGGATGCTGGCGATCAGTTTCAGGGTACTGTCTGGTTCAACTACTACAAAGGGGAGGAAGCTGCGTATTTCATGAACAAGCTTGGATATGATGCGATGGTAAGCCATTTCCATCAACCTTGATGAATTGTGAATTAGGTATAGAGTTACATTTTATCACACTTTATCTTCTCAGTATCTCACAACACACACACACACCACACACACACACACACACACACAAACACACACACACACACACACACACACACACACACCCACACACACACACACACACACACCACACACACACACACACACACACACACACACACACACACACACACACAACACAGAGACAACGGAATATTTAATTCATATAATCATGTAGTGAGACAGGTAACAGTTATCTTTCCCTGGCTTTCAGGCATTTGGAAACCATGAGTTTGACAATGGAGTGGAGGGCCTGCTCCGCCCTTTTCTGCAGCAGGTGAACTTCACTGTTCTCAGTGCCAACATCAAGGCAGATGCAACACTCGCCCCAACTATCAATGGTTACTATCAACCCTACACAACATTCACGATGGGCTCTGAAATAGTGGCTGTGGTAGGTTACACCTCAGTGGAAACTCCAGTCTTATCCTTACCAGGTAAAATAGATGGTTTGATTGATGGATCATTTGATGGGTTGCTCGCTTAATCACTAGCTTATTGGAGGAATTTCAGGTCAAGTCACTCAGTTGTGTGACTCACGTTAAACTTTTCTATTGTGTACACTCCAGGTCCACACCTGATCTTTGAGGATGAGATCAAAGCCTTGCAGGTCCAGGTGGATAAACTGATCACTCTTGGTTACAATAAGATCATCGCACTTGGTCACTCTGGATTTGACGTGGATATAGACATCGCCAAGCGAGTGAAAGGCGTGGACCTGGTCATCGGAGGACACACCAACACTTTCCTCTACACAGGTGCCCAATTATTCAGTTGTTACATTGTCATAGCTCTGTGATTACAGCTCTAGATCATAAAAGAAAGTTGAACTATGTGGATGTGTAAACAGTGTCAATGTCCACCATGTCAGCCTTTCACAAGTATCCTCTTAGGTTTTATCATATCAGTCACATTTTGGGAGTTTCTTGTTCAGCAAGGAAATACACTACCGTTCAAAAGTTTGGGGTCACATAAAAATGTCCTTATTTTTGAAAGAAAAGCACATTTTTTGCACAGAAATATAGTGCAGACATTGTTAATGTTGCAAATAACAATTGTAGCTGGAAACGGCTGATTTTCTATGGAGTATCTACATAGGYTTACAGAGGCCCACTATCAGCAACCACCACTCCTGTGTTCCAATGGCACGTTGTGTTAGCTAATCCAAGTTTATCATTTTAAAAGGCTAATTGATTATTAGAAAACCCTTTTGCAATTATGTTAGCACAGCTGAAAACTGTTGTTCTGATTAAAGAAGCAATAAAACTGGCCTTCTTTAGAATAGTTGAGTATTTGGAGCATCAGCATTTGTGGGTTCGATTACAGTCTCAAAATGGCCAGAAACAAATACCTTTCTTCTGAAACTCGTCAGTCTATTCTTGTTCTGAGAAATGAAGGCTATTCCATGCGAGAAATTGCCAAGAAACTGAAGATCTCGTACAACGCTGTGTACTACTCCCTTCACAGAACAGCGCAAACTGGCTGTAACCAGAATAGAAAGAGGAATGGGAGGACCCGGTGCACAACTGAGCAAGAGGACAAGTACATTAGAGTGTTTAGTTTGAGAAACAGACGCCTCACAAGTCCTCAACTGGCAGCTTCATTAAATAGTACCTGAAAAACACAAGTCTCAACGTCAACAGTGAAGAGGCGACTCCGGGATGCTGGCCTTCCAGACAGAGTTGCAAAGAAAAAGACATATCTCAGACTGGCCAATAAAAATAAAAGATTAAGATGGGCAAAATAACACAGACACTGGACAGAGGAACTCTGCCTAGAAGGCCAGCATCCCGGAGTCACCTCTTCACTGTTGATGTTGAGACTGTTGTTTAAAATAATAAACTTGGATTAGCTAACACAATGTGCTGTTGGAACACAGAAGTGATGGTATCTGATAATGGGCCTCTGTACGCCTATGTAGATATTCCAATAAAAATCYGCCGTTTCCAGCTACAATAGTCATTTACAACATTAACAATGTCTACAATGTATTTCTGATCAATTTGATGTTATTTTAATGGACAAAAAATGTGCTTTTCTTTCAAAAACAAGGACATTTCTAAGTGACCCCAAACTTTTGAACGGTAGTGTATGTTACTAACCAAATTGAGATATTGGCATAATTTGAATGAAGCACACACTGTCAAGTGTCAATGTAGCCTGTCAATGTTAAGACACAATGATAAAATTAAAATGTGAAATAGTCAAGTGGGAGGAAGATAGATAAAAGGCCTGTTTGTCATTGTAGGGAGTGTCCCATCTTCAGAGGTGCCGACGGGTCCCTACCCCTTCATGGTGAGGTCTGAGGACGGGAGAGATGTCCCTGTGGTACAGGCTTTTGCCTTTGGGAAGTACCTGGGATACCTCAAGTTGGTCTTTGATAAAGCCGGGAACGTGGTGAAGGCGAATGGAAACCCCATCCTGCTGGACAGCAGCATAGCCCAGGGTAAACTACTGGAAGAGTTGTGACTTACCATCTGGATCTGACTGATAACAATAGACGTCAATATGCACTAGCCAACACAGTGGTTGTTTTGGCGGTGTCTGAGGTGGAACTGCGTTATAGCTGTCAAACCAGAAGAAGATCATTGTGTTAACTTATCGCGGACACTGCTATTGGATGCAACAAAACAACATGCGACTTTATATCAGACAAATCCTATGCAGCCGCATTACAAGTTYGAACACTCTAATGCGTGATGTACTATTGTCTACACATCGATTTGACATATTTATATCATCGCTTGAGCCTACACCTTCTATTGTGGTTTTGAACTTTTAACACAGTAGAGATACTAGGAAGGGAGTATTTTTTGACACTCCCTTCCTATCGGCTCATACCGCAGTTACGCAGTTAGTTATCTCCAACACCGCCAAAACATCCACTATGCGGATGTCGGACAACGCAGGTTAACGCTCGATCTGATTGAATCGAGGCCTAACTGCAGTCATTGCTTTCCTCTTTTGCTGAACATTCATTCAAAGCCATGTTTTACACAAAACAACATGACTCCTGTCTCTGTCTGTCAGATCCAGGTATCCTTGCTGATGTTGACGAGTGGAAGAAGAACTTGGCCCAGTACTCGTCTCAGTACGTGGGGAAAACCCTGGTGTATCTCAATGGAACCTTTAATGAGTGCCGGTTCCGAGAGTGCAACCTGGGGAACCTCATCTGTGACGCAATGGTGAGTACGTAGCAGAAGCTTTCACCATGCGGAATATCATTCTCAGCCCAGGTGGAAGTATCTCAGTCTTCTGTCCATTACAGGTGGACTTGCCCCAGATTGAGGGCTTTCCCCTATACTGAAGTGTGTGACCATTGTGTTTCCACTGACTCTTCTAGATTCATCACAATATCAAGTATGCAGATGAGATCCAGTGGAATCACGTCAGTTTATGCATCCTGAACAGTGGAGGCATAAGGACCGGAATTGATGAAAGTCACAAAAATGGTGTGTCATACCTCATAATGGGTTCATAAGGTGTTTGAAAGTTCTGCAAACTAATTTAAGAATCCTTATATTACTAACTAAACAGTCATTTTAAAGTGGAAAAAGTAGCCACTTTACAGTGATGCCATTCATGACTTCAGAAATGAAGGTCCTCACTTCTACAGTGTGAGGCTGTCCTAATAAACTTCTTCAGTGTGAGGCTGTCCTAATAAACTTCTACAGTGTGAGGCTGTCCTAATAAACTTCTTCAGTGTGAGGCTGTCCTAATAAACTTCTTCAGTGTGAGGCTGTCCTAATAAACTTCTACAGAGTAAGGCTGTCCAAATAAACTTCTACAGAGTAAGGCTGTCCATATTATGGACACCATACATTTATTCTACATTGTTTTCTCAAGGCACCATCACCATGGAGGAAGTTATATCAGTCTTACCATTCGGGGGCACTTTTGATCTGGTGCAGTTGAAGGGATCAACCTTGAAAAAGGCATTTGAAAACTCTGTCCGAAGATACGGGAGCAGCAGAGGAGAATTTCTTCAAGTTTCAGGTACCAGTCAATAAGTGATTATTTTGGGCACTGTGGTTGAAAAATATAATTGGACGATATACTGTACATTATATTTATATTTTACATTCCTTTGAATGAAACACCACTCCTGTAATACACTCACTGTGGTCTTTATAGATTTTACTTAATTCCTTCCTGTACTTTTTGTATACAGTTTATTGACCAACAAATTGTATTTTTGGATCCCACTGCTGCCACCAAATGTAAAGATTGATACTAAATCCCTTTCTGGCTGCTTCAACTTCCCAGGAATCCATGTTGAATACGACCTGTCACGGTCGGTGGGGGACCGTGTGACGTCCTTGAGCCTCCGCTGCTCTCAGTGCCGTGTGCCCAGATACGAATCCCTGGATCCAGACAGGCTGTACAAGCTGGTCCTACCATCCTACATTGCAGACGGAGGAGATGGTTTTACCATGATCAAGGAGGAGAAACTGAAACATGACACTGGTGAGTCCATTGGGCAGGGTGAGATGGTTTGAACAGAACAGGGGCCTGTTCAGGAAGGTGCAAAGATACAGAACTTTCACATTGAAATGACCGTCTGTCATGGAGGATAGGGAATTATAAAATTGTTTGTTTGGATCCTAGATGCTGACTGGACAAGCAGCGTTCCAAACCATGCTGTATTGGTGGTCACAGGCACACTATGGTCGCTAACAGTTCCACCTGAAAATGATCACTGCGCCTCATAAGAATATCATGTTCATGTTGCTGTCGAAACATCTCTTGTATTTATCTCAACTCGCACAATATTTCCCTTTGCTTCCAGCCTAGCATTTAGCTTGGTACAGCAGTACCAGTACCAGATCAATGTGGAGCTATGTACAGGTATTACCAGTACCAGATCAATGTGGAGCTATATACAATGCGTGATGTACTATTCTGAACCAGTACCAGATCAATGTGGAGCTATATACAGGTATTACCAGTACCAGATCAATGTGGATCTAGAATATAGTCTAGTGAGTGTGTATATGGTGTGTATAAAGTCTAGTGAATGTGTGTATATGGTGTGTATATATAGTCTAGTGAGTGTGTATATGGTGTGTATATAGTCTAGTGAATGTGTGTATATGGTGTGTATATATATAGTCTAGTGAGTGTGTATATGGTGTGTATATAAAGTCTAGTGAATGTGTGTGCAGTCAGTGCAAGATAGAGTCAGTGCAGATAGTTTAGGTATTATTAATTGACTATTTAGCAGTCTAGCTATTTAGCAGTCTTATAAGCTGTTTTGGAGCTTGTTGGTCCTAGAGCTGATGCTCCGTTACCGTTTTCCGAACTGTAGCAAGGTGAACAGTCTATGGCTTGGGTGSCTGGAGTTTTTGGCAATTTTTCAGGCCTTCCTCTGACACGGCCTGATATAGAGGTCCAGGATGTAGGGGAGCTCGGCCCCAGTGATGTACTGGGCTGTCCGCACCACCCTTTTGTAGCGCTTTGCGATCAAGGGCGGTGCAATTGCCATACCAAGCGGTGATGCAGCCAGTCGAGGTGCTCTTGATGGTAAAGCTGTAGAACGTTTTGAGAATCTAAGGGCCCATGCCAAATCTTTTCAGCCTCCTGAGGGGGAAGAGGCGCTGCCGTGCCCTCTTCACAACTGTGCGGGTGTGTGTGGACCATGTTAAGTCCTTAGTGATGTGGATGCCAAGGAACTTAAAGCTCTCGACCCACTCAACAATAGCCCCATCGATGTGGATTGGTTAGGATACGTTCTTATATTCACTGTGGGGATGACATCGTCAATGATGACATCGTCAATGATGAAGCCTGTGGCTGTTGTGCTAAACTCCTCAATTTAATTATGTAGCAACATGCCCAAAAGAACTAACAACCAGATTTTTGTCTGGACTATATCTTCTTGTGGAACCCTAACAACGCCATTTACCTGTGACTGTATTTACATTTACATTTAAGTCATTTAGCAGACGCTCTTATCCAGAGCGACTTACAAATTGGTGCATTCACCTTATGATATCCAGTGGAACAACCACTTTACAATAGTGATCTAACTCTTTTAAGGGGGGGGGGGGTTAGAAAGGATTACTTTATCCTATCCTAGGTTATTCTTAAAGAGGTGGGGTTTCAGGTGTCTCCGGAAGGTTGGTGATTGACTCCACTGACCTGCGTCTGAGGGAGTTTGTCACTGGTGCCACACACTACACATAAACACTAGCAGACGAGAACCCATAAACACATAAATGGACACAATCATCAAATTAGCAAATACAGACACTTTCAAGCTAACCACAGAATCAAGCAGTGAACAGTTTGACTGGGCTGAGCGGGAACTGTACTTCCTCAGAGGTAGGGAGGCGAGCAGCCAGAGGTGGATGAACGCAGTGTCCTTGTTTTGGGTGTAGGGCCTGATCAGAGCCTGAGGTACGGAGGTGCCGTTCCCCTCACAGCTCCGTAGGCAAGCACCATGGTCTTGTAGCGGATGCGAGCTTCAACTGGAAGCCAGTGGAGAGAGCGGAGGAGCGGGGAGGAGCAGGTGACAGTGAGTAGAACTTGGGAAGGTTTGAACACCAGACGGGCTGCGGCTTCTGGATGAGTTGTAGGGGTTTAATGGCACACAGGCAGGAGCCCAGCCAACAGCGAGTTGCAGTAATCCAGACGGGAGATACAAGTGCCTGGATTAGGACCTGCCGCCGTTCCTGTGTGAGAGCAGGGTCGTACTCTGCGAATGTTGTAGAGCATGACCTACAGGAACGGGTCACCGCCTTGATGTTAGTTGAGAACGACAGGGGTGTTGTCCAGGATCACGCCAAGGTTCTTAGCACTCTGGGAGGAGGACACAATGGAGTTATTCATGGCACAGCACTTCCTGGTGTGCCTTATTGCTTAAATTATGTGAGCTCTAATCATTACATTACACCTCACTGAATAAACTCGAGAAACCAAATTGTATAAAGTGCATTTGGAAAGTATTTCAGACTCCTTGACTTCTTCCACATTTTGTTATGTTTATAGCCTTACTCTAAAATGGGATTTCAATAATATTTTCTCATTAATCTACACACAATACCCCATAATGACAAAGCAAAAAAAGGTTTTAGAAAATATTGCAAAACTAAAATAGAAATACCCTTATTTACTTAAGTATTCATACTGTTTGCTGTGAGACTCGAAATTGAGCTCAGGTGTATCCTGTTTCTGTTGATCATGCCTTGAGCTGTTTCTACAACTGATTGAGAGTCCACCTTGGAAAAAATTTCTATTGATTGCAAATGATTTGGAAAAGGCACACACCTTTCTATATAAGGTCCCACAGTTGACAGTGTATGTTAGAGCAAAAACCAAGCCATGAGGTCAAAGGAATTGTCCGTAGAGGTCCGAGACAGGATTGTTGTCGAGGTACAGAGAGCTGGGGAAGGGTACCAAAACATTTCTGCAGCATTGAAGGTCACCAAGAACCAAGTAGCCTCCATCATTCTTAAATGGACGAAGTTTGGAACCACCAAGACTCTTCCTAGAGCTGGCCGCCTGGCCAAACTAAGCAATCGGGGGAGAAGGGCCTTGCCAAGGAGGTGACCAAGAACCTGATGGTCACTCTGACAGAGCTACAGAGTCCCTCTGTGGAGATGGGAGAACCTTCCAGTTACGACGGAAGCCACTCCTCAGTAAAAGGCACATGACAGACCGCTTAAAGGACTCTCAGACCTTGAGAAACAAAAATTCCTCGTGGTCTGATGAAACCAAGATTGAACTGCTGCTTGGCCTGAATGCCAAGCGTCACGTCTGGAGGAAACCTGGCACCATCCTTACGGTGAAGCATGGTGGTGGCAACATCATGCTGTGGGGATGTTTTTCAGCAGCAGGGACTGGGAAACTAGTCAGGATCGAGGGAAAGATGAAACAGAGCAGAGTACAGAGAGATCCTTGATGAAAACCTGCTCCAGCGCGCTCAGGACCTCAGACTGGGGCAAAGGTTCACCTTCCAACAGAACAATGACCCTTAGAACACAGCCAAGACAACGCAGGATCAGCTTTGGGACAAGTCTCTGAATGTCCTTGAGTGGCCCAGCCAGAGCTCGGACTTGAACCCAATCAAACATTTCTGGAGAGACCTGAAATAGCTGTGCAGCGACACTCCCCATCCAATCTGACAAAGCTTGAGAGGATCTTCAGAGAATAATGGGAGAAACTCCCCAAATACAAGTGTGCCAAGCTTGTAGCTCATATCCAAGAAGACTCGAGGCTGTAATCGCTGCCAAAGGTGCTTCAACAAGGTACTGAGTAAAGGGTCTGAATACTTATGTAAATGTGATATTTCAGTTTTTATTTTTTAGAAATGTGCAAAAATTCCTAAAACACTGTTTTTGCTTTGTCATTATGGGGTATTGTATGTAGATTGATGAGGGGGGAAAAACAAGTTAATAAATTTTAGAAAAAGGCTGTATCGTAACAAAATGTGGAAAAGGTCAAGGGGTCTGAATACTTGCCGAATGCACTGTATGTACTGAAGCCCTGTTGGTAGTGAAATTGAATGAAAAATAGGAATAAATTACCCCTGTGCCTCATTATAAATTACAAATATGCTCATGTAGTAACTATTTTGGAGGACAAATATCCAATTCTCAAATGAGAAATCATGTTCTCTGTTTTCTGAAAATGCCTTTGAGTTGTTGTAACCTCAGTTTAATGGGCCGTTGGACGTGGCTGTCTCATCTGGTGAGCGTCTGTGTCAAGGTTATGACAAAACACTAGTTTAGGAGACCATGGTGTCATCCTCCTCGATTTGACTAGCAACATCCCAATGAGCAAAATATGTTGATTTAGTTGAAAATACATATTTTCAACATCTTGTGCTCACTGGGATACAGCTAACTAAGTAGTTTTCCTTATGACCAACAAGCAACCTTTAAAGGTTAGCATTCAGTGTTACATTAGAATTGGTTGCCAGTTCAGAGTGTTACATTAGAATGGTTGCCATTCAGTGTTACATGTAAGAATTGTTTGCCATTCGTGTTACATTAGAATTGGTTGCCATTCAGTGTTACATTAGAATTGGTTGCCATTCAGTGTTACATTAGAATTGGTTGCCATTCAGTGCGTTTAGCAATTAGAATTGGTTGCCATTCAGTGTTACATTAGGAAATTGGATTGGACATTCAGTGTTTACAATTAGAATTGGTATGCCATTAGATGTTTACATAGGAATTGGTTGTAACCCCGATGTTAATTAGAATATCGTATGCCATTCAGAGTACATTAGATTGAGTTTGCCATTTCAGTGTACATTAGAATTGGTTGCCATTCAGTGTTACATTAGAAAATGTTCACATACAGGGTCTGGTGTATGTCCGACCAGTGAGTGTCACTCAAGAGTAACAGCAGGTGTTACCATGAATTAGCATTGTGTGAGCTCTGGGCCTGTTAAACACTTCAGAGTTGTTTCCGAGACCCAAAGTAAATATTTGACAGAAGCACATTACTGTACGTACAATCTAAACAACCTTTCCTTAAACATTTTTCATACATGAAAAAATACTTCTGTATTTGTCCTCTAAAAGCTAAAACACTGCACAGATGAAGGCGTTGGCTCTGCTGCTGTAAGACTGTAATACTGTATATGACATTACATTACAGAAAATATTAAATAAAAGGCCTTCAACTTCCAGAAAATATCTGTGAAAAAAGTATCCTAGTTACATGAACGCGTAAGCACTTGAAGAGACCCATTATTACTTCACGAGTACAGGCTTAAAATACTTGTTGACTTTGCTTATGGGGGTGTATTGCATGTCATCCAGGCTTAAAAATATGCCATTACAATGCAGTAAACAAATTCACAGCTGGTTCAAATGATCTTGTTAATAAACATGGTTTTAGCTAATATTGGTTGTGGCAACCTTGATGCCTTACCTCAAGCCATACAGTGAGTGAATACTGTAGTGCATGTAAAAAAAATATGTAAAAAATCTATAACCCCAACAGAGGATTAAACTCATATTTTCTATACTATCGCCTATAGGTGATCTGGACATCTCGGTTTTCGCCAACTACATCAAGGAGATGAAGAGGGTTTACCCAACTGTGGAGGGCCGCATCAAGTTCAGAAACTCATCCGTGGCGGCTGGGGCCAACTGTCTGACTTTGTTACTGCTAGGCCTGCTGTGGGCCCTGTCCACAAGCCTATGAGAAATTATTTCCAGAAGATCACAATATGGCAGGTTTCTGTGGTGATGTGTCACATATTTACATTTTTCTAAAACGGCTGCTGTTTACGAGAAAGAGCATTATACTATTTCAAGAAATAATGTATTTATATTTGCATTACTACAGTATACAGTAATGACTTTGTTTTGTCACTTTTATAGAGTCATGTATATTTGTATTTTTTTGTTGTTGCAATTTAGTCGTATTGATTGACATGTTTGTGAAAGTTAATGAAAGCAAAATATTTTAGGTTAAAACCTTTTGATACTCTCAGACCTCTCAAAGATTTAGTAGATGAAGAGCTGGTGCATGTCAAATGTGTATTTTGCATGCAGGATATACAGCAGAGTGCCTTCAGAAAGTATTCATACCCCTTGACTTCTTCCACATTTTGTTGCATTCCAGCCTGAATTTAAAATGAATTAAATAGATTAAGTCAAGTTGTATGAATATTTTCTGAATGCACTGTACAGTAAGTCTGACTGTCCTGTGTGTTCAGGGGAGCTGTTGTGTTTCCACTGAAGTGATGACAGTCCGATGAAGGAATCTAAAGAATTCTCACCATTTAGCTCTAAGGCAAGCCAAATCAGATTTGAAAAAACCCATGGTATTAAAACATCACTATTTCCAAATCTTTCCGGGAAGGCATGCCTGCAAGCTGCCAATGACAGCGGCAGAGTGCAGACTAAAATGAGTCATGGCTCTGAACATGTGCATGTTTACTTCATGATAATTATAGGCCTATAAGGGCACAAGGCGAGACCCAAATGCAGACAGAKGAGGCAGATGGTAGAGCTCCAATATTTATTATAACAAAGGGAGTAGGCAAAGGCAGGTTTGGGACAGGTGAGAGTTCATAAACTAGGTCAGAGTCCAAACAGTACCAGGGGATAGGCAGTCTCAAGGTCAGGCCAGGCAGGGGTCAGAAACCAGATCCGAGTCCAAGGAAGGCTGTTGGTCAGAACAGGCAGAGTCGTCAGGCAGGCGGGTTCGGAGTCAGTACAGGCAAGGGTTGAAACCAGGAGGACTAGAAACAAACAGAGACCGGGAAAAATAGGAGCAAGGAAAACCGCTGGTTGACTTGGCAAACAAGATGAACTGGCACAGAGAGACAGGAAACACAGGGATATATACACCGGGGATAATAAGTGACACCAGGAGGGGGTGAAGACAATCACAAGGACAGGTGAACCAGATCAGGGTGTGACAAGGCCAGACAAGAAACGATGTGGGGAGGTTTACAAAAGCAGCGACCAAGTTTGATTAATGAGTCTTCAGACATGTTTCTTTTATTATCACAATCATGTTCAGTCACATCCCCTTTTTTCAGTATTATTGTTTATGAATCAGTAAAAATGATCACAAGGGCAGCGGTATGAGTGGTTTAAGTGCTGTATATACAGTTTATTCCAACAACATGCAGCAGATGAAGCAGAGACTAAAGCCAGACAATCCTCTTGCCACGTCCATGGAGCCATGTTAGTAGCAGTCTCCTGCTGTCCCTGCTGCTGGTTGAAAAAAAAAACACATCAAATCCACATGTTCAATGTATGTATAAACACTGAAGGCTGTAAAGCCCAAACATCTGTGTATGCTGATGCAGTGAAAATAATTAAAAACATTGAATAACGAAGTAAGCTTTATGTGACATATTTTTGTGTGGACCCATTACACATTTTTGTTTGTATTAACAATGATTATAGGATGAATGTTCTGCTTTATCAGTCRGTAGAGCCAAACATCAGCATTTCAATAAAGTGAATTAAACATTTAAAAGTATTGTCTGGAAAAGTCGTGTGAATCAAATTACATGTTCCAACACCTACTAGAGACTCCTAGCAGACATGCAGGTGCCTCACTTTCAATAAGTTACATTGAAATAATCATAACATAACTCAACAAATTCCTCATCAGCCTATCAAAGTACAGTCCCAAAGACCCTCTAGTCCAGGGGTAGGCAACCCTCGTTCTGGGCACTCGATGTTTTTGGTTTAACTTACCTGGAAGACCAGATGTGTTGAATTAAGGCAATCACTGATCAATTAGCTCAGTTGATTAGATGTGGTGCCTAGTTGGAACAAAACCCCTGCAGTACCTGCGGCACTCCAGGAACAGGGTTGCCTACCCCTGCTATAGTCCATTGGCATAGCCCTGGAGGACCGATACCGTTCGTTCCATTGTCAATAAGTCCATGAATTGCCTTAACCAAATGTCCATGCTGAAGCACTGCGGTTACGCACATTGCAATTTATAAGTACTGTCCATTTGACTGATAGCATCACTGCATTGGCCTTCCTTTGTGTATTTCGCATCCCACTGTGCTGCAGTGAGAGACACACCCAAGTCTTGTAGAAATGTTGCTGTTTGGGGAGGAGGCCAACCAGATTGTATAAGGTGTAAACCGTTCCTTTCCCATTAGCAGCACCCCTCAGTTTGTTGTCCATCACACACCAATACCCTTTGAGGAAATACATTTTTTTTAATTGATTTGAGCTGCAAATAGAGTAAAAATGTCATATCATTCAGACCAGACTCTGCTATCAACTCTTTAAATGGAATGATATCTTCGTCCCCACCTGACTGATGTTTTGAAGTTGCCAGGTATCATTAGCCAGTGTCTTGCCACCTGCAGTAAACAAGGGATTGTTCCTTATTGGACAAGGGATGGATGCACCATCGATAACCTTTTATGCCGTCTGGTTAATGATGAGTGAGAAAGTTAGACGCACAAATATCATACCCCCAAAACATGCGAACCTTTCACCATTACAATAACAGGGAAGGTTAGCATTTTCTTTGGGGGGGTATGATATTTGTGCATCTAACTTTTCACATACTGTACATAAAGTAAACCCCTTCCACAGTGATCATCTCCATGAAGTAGTTCTGGTTGTGTTTCTCCTCTGCTCTCTCCGATCGGTTGGCGTTTTTCTTGAACAGGTCATTGAAGAGCTAGGGAGTTAAAAACAAACAGCACTTTAAAATGCAGTGGAGAACATTACAACATGAAAGAAAACTTCCAGCAATAGGATTATATTTCTAGGATCGTTTCCCATTTGGCTGGGCTATCAAATGGCTCTCCTAACTAAAAACACTTGTCAGCTGAGGTAGGCAGTTCTCTGCTGCCAATGACTGGAACGAATTGCAAAAATCACTGAAGCTGGAGACTCATATCTCCCTCACTAACTTTAAGCATCAGCTGTCAGAGCAGCTCACAGATCACTGCACCTGTACATAGCGCATCTGTAAATAGCCCATCCAACTACCTCATTCCCATATTGTTATTGTTATATAATTTTTTGCTCCTTTGCACCCCAGTATCTCTACTTGCACATTCGTCTTCTGCACATCTATCACTCCAGTGTTTAATTGCAATTACTTCRCCACTACGACCTATTTATTGCCTTACCTCCATAATCTTACCTCATTTGCACACTGTATATAGATTTTTTCCTATTGTGTTATTGATTGTATGTTTGTTTATTCCATGGTTAACTCTGTGTTTTTGTTTGTGTCGCACTTCTTTGCTTCATCTTGGCCAGGTCGCAGTTGTAAATGAGAACTTGTTCTCAACTGGCCTACCTGGTTAACTAAAGGTGAAATAAAAATACATTTAAAAAGGCGTGGGGGAGTCTGTGTGCCAGATACAGGTCGGAAAAAGTATTAGTTTCCCTTTCAAATATTTAATGTGCATTTGATTTAACTTCCCCAGTTTAATGGAACCAATGGAAAAGTGCAAAGTCCAACCTAAAAAAACAGAAAGTAAACAAATACTATTTAGATCCAGGTGTGGTGTGTGTGACCACTTTCCTGTCATTATCTGACATGGGACTGAGGATGGTCAGCTCTGGCAGGCTGGGTTTGGGGCTTGGGTAATTCACAAAGGACTGGTGGAATGGCGCCAAATAATGCCCTTTCTGAGATGGTAAAAACACAGAGGAGATTACTTATACGTCACCGGTCAGTTTATTAGGTTCACCCATCTAGTACCGGGTCGGACCCCCCTTTGCCTCCAAAACAGCCTGAATTCTTTGGAGCATTCTACAAGATGTCGGAAACGTTCCACAGGGATGTTGGTCTATGCTGACATCACGCAGTTGCTGCAGATTGGACAACGTTACATTCATTCTGTGAAAAGCCCATTCCATTTCATCCCAAAAATGCTCTATTGGGTTGAGGTCTGGGGACTGCGCAGGCCGCTCAAACTGAACTCACTGTCATGTTAGACAATTTTTTCCCACTCCTCAATTGTCCAGTGTTGGTCGTCTGCTGCAATAGCCCATCTGTGACAAAGATTGATGAGTTGTGCGTTCCGAGATGCTGTTCTGCGCCGTTATTTGTCTGTTTGTGGCACGCCTGTTAGCTTGCACACTTCTAGCCATTCTCCTTCGACTTCTCTCATCAACTAGCTGTTTTCGYGCACAGGACTGCCGTTGACTGGATGTTTTTGTTTGTCGCTCCATTTTCGGTAAACCCTAGACACTGTCGTGCGTGTCTGTAGGAGCCATCCATTTTTGTGAACGGGGTGGTGGAGCTCATGAATTGAGAAAGTTTGATCTAAAACAGTTACATTTGTTATGTTACACTGGAGACATTGGATCCCTGCTCTTCCTATTTATTATAGTACGCCAGTTGAAATAACATAGCTGACATGAGTTATAGGTGGATTCCACAGGYATGTTGGGCTTACATTCTTAAAGGACTATCCCGGAATTTACAGGAGGCTGCTGAGGGGAGGACGCGTCATAATAATGGCTGGAATGGAATCGAACGCATGGAAGCCATGCGTTTTGATAATATTCCATTTCTTTCCATTCCAGCCATTACTATGAGCCCGTCCTCCACAATTAAGGTGCTACCGGCCGCCTGTGCCGGGAATTATTTTMCCATGATGCCCCCACAACATTCTTTCCCCACCAAAGTCGAAAAAGCATGATGTACTTATTTTGGCCACTGAGTTGATGATCAAATTAGTTCAACAGGAGAGCAGGTTGTGAGAGATGTTATTAACATAGAACCGCACAAGACCGCACAAACAGATCTGGGACCAGGCTACTTGGCCAGTGTTACATACCTAGATTGACATCAGGCAGCATCTTGTCCACGAATTGAGTCCAGACTGTGGAGATGGGAAGTCTGCCAGCAGCTGACTGTTGCTCAGCTCTGGGTCCTGGAGCAGTTTCTGGAAGATAGCCAACAATATTCACTTTGTTTACAGATTCATAGAGGGCTGACAGAATAGCACTTTGTTATTCATTTAGAACAATGGAACTTGAGAGACTGGAAACAGTGCAGGGTAAACCACAGTAAGCCTATATTTGGGGTTCAGTGGTAGATTTTGACCACACCAGYCAGCCCTGGGATTTGAGCCATCAAYCCTTTGGTTACTAATCCACCTCTCRAACCTCTACACTTAMTGCAGCCACTACATAAGCTGGTAGGTATTCATATGGTGACAGACCACAAAGCTATTTCTGAAGCATGACCTCTGTTTTTTTACTGGTGCAGTGTGAMGTTGCCCCTAGAAGCTGATCATTTTCCTTACATACATAATGGTTAAGGTTATGATTGGGGAGGGGAAGCTGATCCTAGATCTGTACCTAAGGAACACTTCACCCCAGAGCTTGTTTACTCCACAATGACTACCTGGATGTACTCCTGGAACTTCTTCTGCTTGGTGGTCAGGAGCTCAGTTCTTGGTACCAGAAAGCATTMAAAAACAATGTTATAATAAAGCATTGCATGATTTGTATTCACAAATGATCTCGGAGTAGGAGTGCTGATCTAGGATCAGGTTTCCCCTCTCTATTTAATCTCAATCATTACAATCTGATCCTATATCAGCACGCCTACTCCAACACTATTGTGTGGAACGGCACAGAACTGCAGCAAGGTAAAAGGGGAAACACATTGCAAAGGACCACTGTGATTGAGTGACATATACAGGAAGTACTGTAATACCACAGGGTTCAATTCTCGGGCCGACTCTTTTCTCTGTATATATCAATGATGTTGCTCTTGCTGCGGGCGATTCCCTGATCCACCTCCACRCAGACGACACCATTCTGTATACTTCTGGCCCTTCCTTGGACACTGTGCTATCTAACCTCCAAATGAGCTTCAAWGCCATACAACACTCCTTCCGTGGCCTCCAACTGCTCTTAAACGCTAGTTAAACCAAATGCATGCTTTTCAACCGTTCGCTGCCTGCACCCGCCCGCCCGACTAGCATCACCACCMTGGACGGTTCCGACCTAGAATATGTGGACATCTATAAATACTTAGGTGTCTGGCTAGACTGTAAACTCTCCTTCCAGACTCATATTAAACATCTCCAATCCAAAATCAAATCAAGAATCGGCTTTCTATTTCGCAACAAAGCCTCCTTCACTCACGCCGCCAAACTTACTCTAGTAAAACTGACTATCCTACCGATCCTCGACTTCGGCGATGTCATCTACAAAATAKCTTCCAATACTCTACTCAGCAAACTAGATGCAGTTTATCATAGTGCCATCCGTTTTGTTACTAAAACACCTTATACCACCCACCACTGCGACCTGTATGCTCTAGTCGGCTGGCCCTCGCTACATATTCGTCGCCAGACCCACTGGCTCCAGGTCATCTATAAGTCCATGCTAGGTAAAGCTCCGACTTATCTCAGTTCACTGGTCACGATAACACCCACCCGTAGCATGCGCTCCAGCAGGTATATCTCACTGATCATGCCAAAAGCCAACACCTCATTTGGCCGCCTTTCCTTCCAGTTCTCTGCTGCCTGTGACTGGAACGAATTGCAAAAATCGCTAAAGTTGGAGACTTTTATTTCCCTCACCAACTTTAAACATCTGCTATCTGAGCAGCTAACCGATCGTTGCAGCTGTACATAGTCCATCTGTAAACAGCCCACCCAATCTACCTACCTCATCCCCATACTGTTTTTATTTATTTACTTTTCTGCTCTTTTGCACACCAGTATCTCTACTTGCACATGATCATCTGATGATTTATCACTCCAGTGTTAATCTGCTAAATTGTAATTATTCGCTCCTATGGCCTATTTATTGCCTACCTCCTCATGCCTTTTGCACACAATGTATATAGACTCATTTTTTATTTTATTTTATTTTTCTCCTACTGTGTTATTGACTTGTTTATTGTTTACTCCATGTGTAACTCTGTGTTGTTGTCTGTTCACACTGCTATGCTTTATCTTGGCCAGGTCGCAGTTGTAAATAGGAACTTGTTCTCAACTAGCCTACCTGGTTAAATAAACGTGAAAAAAAAAAAAAAAACTAGTACAGGATCTAAAATAGGATATGTATTCACTGACAGCAGCTCTAGTATGGGTAAAATACAGCTAGGGGAGTATCTAGTGCATCAGCTACGGAAGACTCTGGGAGAAGAAGAATAAGAGCAACATACTGAGGTTCAAGACCACTGAGCAATGCTGTGGGAATGATGAGGATGAAATAGTCAGAGGAAGCAGGGCAGTGGTCTCTGCCAATGAATCACACATTTGATCACACAACATTACATATTTTCTTATCAGATACCCTTAAATGATAATCCTGCTTGAAATTAATAACAGCAAACCCAGTAACTTTGACAACTTTGTAAGTTCACTAATGATCTTGAAAGGAGTTAGTCTCAGGGCTCCTTTGAATGGATATTTCTGAATATTTTCCCTATTCACCTTTTTACAAAGAAAGAAACAAATCATGGTATTGAATAAGCAAATATATAGGCCAGTAAATCAACATACGTTGTACACAACAGATCTTGAATCACTAAATTTACTGAGTGTGCCTTCCTAACTAATCCTGGATCCACACTGCCACCCAGGGGCCCCACACTGTACAACCTATCATGTCGTCCTCTGCCTCCACCAGGCCGTAGGAGGGCAACACGGCTCCCTCCATGGTGGTGGGCTTGAACAGGGTACCCCCCCCCACCACCGCCCCCCCCTCCCCCGGCTGCACATTTTAGTTTTTGCCGTAGCACTACACAGCTGATTAAAATAACCAACTCCTCATCAAGCTTTGATTATTTGAATTAGCTGTGTAGTGCTAGGGTGTGTGTCCTAACCTCGTCGTTTTGGCAGAACATGGGGGTGAAGACGTTGTCCAGCAGGAACAGGAAGTGCTCGTAGGCCTTGTACAGGCAGCGTACGGTCTGCAGCTTCACCACCTGCCTGTTTGGCCCTGTCCGGGGGTATCGTCGGATGGGGCCACAGTGTCTCCCGACCACTCCTGTCTCAGCCTCCAGCATTTATGCTGCAGTAGTTTATGTGTCGGGGGGCTAGGGTCAGTCTGTTATATCTGGAGTATTTCTCCTGTCTTATCCGGTGTCCTGTGTGAATTTAAGTATGCTCTCTCTAATTCTCTCTCTCGGAGGACCTGAGCCCTAGGACCATGCCTCAGGACTACCTTGCATGATGACTCCTTGCTGTCCCCAGTCCACCTGGCCGTGCTGCTGCTCCAGTTTCAACTGTTCTGCCTGCGGCTATGGAACCCTGACCTGTTCACTGGACGTGCTACCTGTCCCAGACCTGCAGTTTTCAACTCTTTAGAGACAGCAGGAGCGGTAGAGATACTCTCAATGATCGGCTATGAAAAGCCAACTGACATTTACTCCTGAGGTGCTGACCTGTTGCACCCTCGACAACTACTGTGATTATTATTATTTGACCCTGCTGACCCATCTATGAACATTTGAACATCTTGGCCATGTTCTGTTATAATCTCCACCCGGCACAGCCAGAAGAGGACTGGCCACCCCTCATAGCCTGATTCCTCTCTAGGTTCCTTCCTAGGTTTTGGCCTTTCTAGGGAGTTTTTCCTAGCCACTGTGCTTCTACACCTGCATTGCTTGCTGTTTGGGGTTTTAGGCTGGGTTTCTGTACAGAACTTTGTGACATCAGCTGATGTAACAAGGGCTTTCTAAATACATTTCATTGATTGATTGACCACCCCGGCATGAGGACCTCAGCAACTGGAGAGAGAAACGCATATCAGTATGACTTAACAAACCTGCCGTTTGTAAAAATGCTTAGAAAACTGTTCATATGGGGCTCCCGGGTGGCACAGTGGTCTAAGGCACTGCATCTGTGCTAGAGGCGTCACTACAGACCATGGTTCAATTCCAGGCTGTATCACAACCAGCCGTGATTGGGAGTCCCATAGGGCGGCACACAATTTGCCCAGCGTCGCCCGGGTTAAGGTTTGGCCGGGGTAGGCCGTCATTGTAAATAAKAATTTGTTCTTAACTGACTTGCCTAGTGAAATAAAGGTTCAATCAAATAAATAAACAGGAAGGGATTACCTGTACTTCAAAACCCATTCTTTTTTTTGCCGTTGCATAACAGTTTAAAATAACATGACCCCAGGCCTTACCAGCAGCAGACAGGCTGCTCTAGCAGACTTGTTGCACCATGTAAACCCTTCAACTTCACAGACATGTGCTCTCAGTGCCACTTGACACCAATTGACATTTTCATAAGTGTCACTTGGTGATAAGTAAGTCACCGCAGACAGAGGAAGACAAGAGTGGTGAATGAGAGGGAGGAACTACAACCAGTGCTATTGCTAATTAAGGAATGTGTATACAGTGAAATAAATACATCTTTAATTAGCCTATTAGAGGACTAGGTGAACTCAGTACCTTATTTCCTATGTAATGAAGGGCAGAAGGGAGGGGAATCAAGACTTGGACCTGGTCCAGAAACAACCCTTCCCCTTCGGTGACTGCAGATCTTAAGCCTTCCATTTTGACTGGAGAGTTTCTGCCATATTGCTTTCACTTATCCATTTCCTTCAGATTTCTAAACACCAAAAGAATAGAGGCTAGGGGGGGTTGTTTCTGGGCCAGGACATAGTTGTCAGTCTATTGTATCTCTATCTGGGATATAGGGGAATGGCCAAAGCCTACTTACCCTCAGTGAGGCAGAACTGGATCATGTGCACTGCCCCCTCCAGCATGAGGGAGTTCATGAAGCAGAAGAGCAGGTCCTGCTGCTCCTTGATCTTCTTCAGCTCTAGCTTCAGCACTTGAGAGACTTGCTTTGGCAATGTAAACATGTTCCCCATGACAATAAAGCCCTTTCAATTCAAATGAATTGAGAGGGTTATCAGACCTAGGAGGAAATGTGTTGTAGGGAAGTGCAGTATTTGGGAGAAGAGGGGAAGGAGGGAAGGGTTACTAGGCTACTTAGAGGGCTTCTTGTCGGAAACGTCTCAGTACTTGTGCAGGAAGGGAACCAAGGTTGAGCTAGGCTCTATGGCGGCCTCGGGAGGAGAGTTGTCTATGAATATGARAAGCAAATGGTTCACGGTGTCCTAAAATGGGAATGAGCATTGATTTACAATTGTCCATTTTGGCTTGTTTAAGTCCTGGGAGAGACAGCAAATCGAATCAAGCCTGAAAACAACCTTTTTCTATGTGAATCAGAATATAAATAATATCTGATGTGTCAATGAAACATGTTACATGTTAAATATTATTAAGGTAAAAAATCTGATCACTAGAATAGCCTAAAGCCTGTTTTATCTTTTGAGTTCGGCGTACAGGCACAGCAGCAACAAAACGCAGAGTCACTCAGCTCATCCTCAAACGCCTCATCATCTGTAATATCCCTTCACTGGTGAAAACAACCAGGTCATATGTCTACGCATACATATATTTAATGCAACATGAAGCACTGCTCGCGAGGAATACAGTAACACACCTGAGGTGCGTTCAACAAGGTAAATAGTTAGCTAACATATTCCATTTGTTTTGTGTTAGCCGCTAACAGTCTGAAGGGCATAGAAGATAGTGTGTGGCGAACAATGGTGTGTTCGTAAATTCACTCTGGATTGTCAGATTAAGCTCAGAGTGTGCTCTGGGTGTTTGTAAATTCACTGCGTTGTCAGATTGTCCTCAGAGGTTTTGGCTCTCAGAGTGTTCCGAACGTGCACTGGACCCTCTAGCCAAAGAGTGGGGTTGATCCGAGCATTCTGACCTCACAACGGCAGTCAAGCACCCAATATAACCGGCTAAAGTTAGCTAGCTACTTCCAGACATAAATGAGAGAACACCCCACTCTGGCCATTTTTCTCACCCTAGCAGAGCTGGTTAGGCTGTTTTCATGTTATCTAATGGGTTGGTGACTAACTGTGCTGCTGGAAACAATTGAATTACTGTTTTTTTGCCAGAAGTTTATTGACACTGGTCATATTCAACAGGTGTTGCGCGTTCGTAAATGCAGTTATTGTGTACTCTTGCACACAGACGAGAGTCCTCTGAAATCGGAATAGATAGCTAGAGGGAATTTACAAACACACCCTAGTGTCTGGTTTGGGCCTAAACTTGGAATGTTCATTCGAATCATTCAACTGAAATTGTTACTATGGCAACATGTTCACTGCAAACAGAAGCCTTATTTAACTTGCCAGTGATCCTCTGTACCAGGGATACACAACTTTTGAAGAACCAGTTCCAGAACCTTGAAACAGAGCAAAAAAATATCACATCTTAGAACAGAACCACTTAAGAATGCACAAAATAAGGAGATTTTTTTCAGTGTCCCATACCTCTGAGAGGCACACACTTGAGGGAACTTTCAAGTCCAGCCATGGTTGATAGTTCTCTAGTAGTAAGGTTGGTCTGTCAATAGATAATTATTAAGATAAATAATGCCAATTAACTCTACTTTCTGTTTTTTTAAAGTCTGTTAAATATTGATAAAACCATTAGTCCACCCTTTTGTCACATATAGCCAAATTAATAAAAGTGCTCAAGTGGGACCCTTTCAATTCCATGATTTGGCCATTGGTAGGCAGTAAAACATAAGACTGATGGTACTTTATTTATTACTGTAATGCGAGAATCGATTAAAATGAACCGTAAACTCAGAGGCCTAACAGTAGGAACAATACATTCTTCATTCTCAAACTCACAGAAATACAATATGACCAACATCCTAATAGACATTCAGTCACACACTTCTTTTGTAGCAGCGGACTTACCTGTGCCTTTTATATCTTAACTAATCTCAGACTGCACAGCTACGACCAAAGGGAATCAACTCCTGCTGGTTCTGCTGTAAAGACAAATAGAAAACCACACTCAATCAACCTGGACTATAAGCATATACAGTTGAAGTCAGAAGTTTACATACACTTAGGTTGGAGTCATTAAAACTAGTTTTTTAACCACTCCACAAATTTCCTGTTATCAAACTATTGTTTTGGCAAGTCGATTAGGACATCTACTTTGTGAATGATACAAGTAATTTTTCCAACAAATGTTTACAGACAGATTATTTCACTGTATCACAATTCCAGTGGGTCAGAAGTTTACATACAATAAGTTGACTTTGCCTTTAAACAGCTTGGAAAATTACAGAAAATTATGTAATGGCTTTAGAAGTTTCTGATAGGCAATTGACATCATTTGAGTCAATTGGAGGTGTACCTGTGGATTTAATTCAAGGCCTACCTTCAAACTCAGTGCCTCTTTGCTTGACATCATGGGAAAGTAAAAAGAAATCAGCCAAATCTGGTTCATCCTTGGGAGCAATTTCCAAACGCCTGAAGGTACCACGTTCATCTGTACAAACAATACTACGCAAGTATAAACACCATGGGACCACGCAGCTATCATACCGCTCAGGAAGGAGACGCATTCTGTCTCCTAGAGATTAATGTACTGTGGTGCGAAAAGTGCAAATAAATCCCAGAACAGCAGCAAAGGACCTTGTAAAGATGCTGGAGGAAACAGATACAAAAGTATCTATATCCACAGTAAAACTAGTCCTATATCGACATAACCGGAAAGGCCGCTCAGCAAGGAAGAAGCCACTGCTCCAAAACCATCTTAAAAATGCCAGACTACGATTTGCAATTGCACATGGGGCCAAAGATCGTACTTTTTGGAGAAATGTCCTCTGGTCTGATGAAACAAAAATATACCAGTTTGGCCATAATGACCATCGTTATGTTTGGAGGAAAAAGGGGGAGGCTCGTAAGCCGAAGAATTTTCTAATGTATTTATATAGCCCTTCTTACATCAGCTGATATATCAAAGTGCTGTACAGAAACCCAGCCTAAAACCCCAAAATGCAAGCAATGCAGAAGCACGGTGGCTAGGAAAAACTCCCTAGAAAGGCCAAAACCTAGGAAGAAACCTAGAGAGGAACCAGGCTATGAGGGGTGGCCAGTCGTCTTCTGGCTGTGCCGGGTGGAGATTATAACAGAACATGGCCAAGATGTTCAAATGCTCATAAATGACCAGCATGGTCAAATAATAATAATCACAGTAGTTGTCGAGGGTGCAACAGGTCAGCACCTCAGGAGTAAATGTCAGTTGGCTTTTCATAGCCGATCATTRAGAGTATCTCTACCGCTCCTGCKGTCTCTADAGAGTTGAAAACAGCAGGTCTGGGACAGGTAGCACGTCCGGTGAACAGGTCAGGGTTCCATAGCCGCAGGCAGAACAGTTGAAACTGGAGCAGCAGCACAGCCAGGTGGACTGGGGACAGCAAGGAGTCATCATGCCAGGTAGTCCTGAGGCATGGTCCTAGGGCTCAGGTCCTCCGAGAGAGAGAAAGAAAGAAGGAATTAGAGAGAGCATACTTAAATTCACACAGGACACCGGGTAAGACAGGAGAAATACTCCAGATATAACAAACTGATCCTAGCCCCTCGACACAAACAATTGCAGCATAAATACTGGATGCTGAGACAGGAGGGGTCAGGAGACACTGTGGCCCCATCCGATAATACCCCCGGACAGGGCCAAACAGGAAGGATATAACCCCACCCACTTTGCCAAAGCACAGCCCCCACACCACTAGAGGGATATCTTCAACCACCAACTTACCATCCTGAGACAAGGTCAAGTATAGCCCACAAAGATCTCCGCCACGGCACAACCCAAGGGGGGGCACCAACCCAGACAGGAAGACCACGTCAGCGACTCAACCCACTCAAGTGACGCACCCCACCTAGGGACGGCATGGAAGAGCACCAGTAAGCCAGTGACTCARCCCCTGTAATAGGGTTAGAGGCAGAGAATCAATGTGGAGAGAGGGGAACCGGTCAGGCAGAGACAGCAAGGGCGGTTCGATGCTCCAGAGCCTTTCCGTTCACCTTCACACTCCTGGGCCAGACTACACTCAATCATAGGACCTACTGAAGAGATGAGTCTTCAGTAAAGACTTAAAGGTTGAGACCGAGTATGCGTCTCTCACATGGGTAGGCAGACCATTCCATAAAAATGGAGCTCTATAGGATTAAGCCCTGCCTCCAGCTGTTTGCTTAGAAATTCTAGGGACAATTAGGAGGCCTGCGTCTTGTGACCGTAGCGTACGTATGTGCGGCAGGACCAAATCGGAAAGATAGGTAGGAGCAAGCCCATGTAATGCTTTGTAGGTTAGCAATAAAACCTTGAAATCAGCCCTTGTCTTAACAGGAAGTCAGTGAAGGGAGGCTAGCACTGGAGTAATATGATAACATTTTTGGGTTAGAGTCAGGATAACTGAAGTTTATTTAGTGCTTTATCCGGGTAGCCGAAAGTAGAGCATTGCAGTAGTCTAACCTAGAAGTAACAAAAGCATGGATTAATTTTTCTGCATCATTTTTGGACGGAAAGTTTCTGATTTTTGCATTGTTACGTAGATGGAAAAAAGCTGTCCTTGAAATAATCTTGATATGTTCGTCAAAAGAGAGATCAGGGTCCAGAGTAACACCGAGGTCCTTCACAGTTTTATTTGAGACGACTGTACAACCATCAAGATTAATTGTCAGATTCAACAGAAGATCTCTTTGTTTCTTGTGACCTAGAACAAGCATCTCTGTTYTGTCCAAGTTTAAAAGTAGAAAGTTTGCAGCCATCCACTTCCTTATGTCTGAAACACAGGCTTCTAGGGAGGGCAATTTTGGGGCTTCACCATGTTTCATTGAAATATACAGCTRTGTGTCATCCGCATAGCAGTGAAAGTTAACATTATGTTTCTGAATGAAATCACCAAGAGGTAAAATATAGTGAAAACAATAGTGGTCCTAAAATGTAACCTTGAGGAACACCGAAATGTACAGTTGATTTGTCAGAGGACAAACCATTCAGAGACAAATTGATATCTTTCCGACAGATAAGATCTAAACCAGGCCAGAACCTGTCCGTGTAGACCAATTTGGGTTTCCAATCTCTCCAAAAGAAGAGAATGGAAAGAACACCATCCCCACCGTGAAGCACGGGGGTGGCAGCATCATTTTGTGGGGGTGCTTTGCTGCAGGAGGGACTGGTGCACTTCACAAAATAAATGACATCATTAAGACGGAAAATTGTGTGGATATATTGAAGCAACATCTCAAGACATCAGTCAGGAAGTTAAAGCTTGGTCGCAAATGGGTCTTCCAAATGGACAATGACCCCAAGCATACTTCCAAAGTTGTGGCAAAATGGCTTAAGGACAACAAAGTCAAGGTATTGGAGTGGCCATCACAAAGCCCTGACCTCAATCCTATAGAACATTTGTGGGCAGAACTGAAAAAGCGTATGCAAGCAAGGAGGCCTACAAACCTGATTCAGTTATACCAGCTCTGTCAGGAGGAATGGGCCAAAATTCACCCAACTTATTGTGGGCAGCTTGTGGAAGGCTACCCAAAACATTGGACCCAAGTTAAACAATTTAAAGGCAATGCTACCAAATACTAATTATGTGTATGTTAACTTCTGACCYACTGGGAATGTGATGAAATAAAACCTGAATTAAATTGTTCTCTTTACTATTATTCTGACATTTCACATTCTTAAAATATAGTGGTGATCCTAACTGACCTAAGACAGAACATTTTAACTAGGATTAAATGTCAGGAATTGTGAAAAGCTGAGTTTAAATGTATTTGGCTATGGTGTATGTAAAATTCCGACTTCAACTACACTAAAGGTCTTTGGCTTGAAAGACTGTTTCTTTACTGAGTTTCTGGGCCTAAATAGTATTCCTGCGCCTGTCTCCAATCATTTATACAACGTGACAGAAACAAGGTTAGCAAGCTTACAGTTGCTATCTCGCGTAAAAACACGAATTAGCATAACAAAGGAGTGCGCCCACAACACATGAAGTAAGAAATAGGAACGCACATTTCTGAAAGACGCACACTGGCATTGGCTATAACAAAGAATGCTAACTTAAGGGAATCACAGGAGATGGCTGGAACTTGTCACTTCCTTCTCAGTTAGAGATCGCCCAGCATGCTCTGCTCCACATCAACAGTGGGTGGAGCAACAGTGCTCTTATGATTAACTCATATTTACTCTCAAGTCTTTTGTACAAGTAGTTAAAGTTGCTCAAATGCTAAAGTTCTGTGTTGAGATTTGTATTCGCAACCTTTWGGTTGCTAGACGTTTGCGTTATGTCCACCCATCCACCCCGACCAACTATCCTACCTTTGTTTTTGCCTTAAGTAACCATCTGTCTTATGTAACCATACCAAACGTAACATATTATACCAATTTGAGTGTCCCGGATACAAGTTTACTATGTTATGTCTAGTCAGACCAGGCTGCGGTATATCACCTTTCTAACCCATCCAACTTATTTGTCCCAGTGTTTTTATCATGSAATGCCCTCCAATGCACTTAAAGTGCAACATAATCAACTTGGTTATAATTACTGGTGTACATGGTCAAACCTGACAATGGGATTGATCAATGTCTACCTGCAGATGAACAGGATAAAGCTGGACCTATTCAGAGCCAGTATCCAGACTGTTTCCTTCTACTTGTCTTGCTCTTATCCACTATTTTGTTGAACAAGTAGGTGCCAAATATGCCTATTGTATGTTTACAATGTCGGCAAATTATAGGCCTGTCTACAATAAAAGACTACTTGCCATTGCATGATGCAGGCAACAGCATCACAACTAGGCAATATTTGCATCAGCTGAGTTTGCGTATCGATTTAGGAGTTCAAAGACCAATGACAATGAGTCAAAATGGGACATATTGTTACACAATGTAAGCGTATATCTTGACATGTCACATTTTTATTGAATCCACAGATATCTGCACATCATAATGGTTTTCTGGTTGTTCCTGGCAGGAGTTGTTATTTCCTACTACCTAATAGGGCACAGGTGTCAAACACATTCCACGGGGGGCCGAGTGTCTGCGGGTTTTCGCTCCTCCTTTGTACTTGATTGATGAATTAACATCACTAATTAGTTAGGAACTCCCCACACCTGGTTGTCTAGGGCTTTATTGAAAGGAAAAACCAAAAACCTGCAGACACTAGGCCCTCCGTGGAATGAGTTTGACACTCCTGTAATAGGGGGTTTTAATACTCTACGCAAAAATACAACATGCCAGGAATAGGCATGGGGGAGGAGGCCCAAAACAAACATGTATACAAAAACACAGGCATGTAACCCAAACAAAAGAGCAAGGTTACACCTCTAATAAATACACAGAATGAGACCTGTAATAACAATACACGGGACGAGACCCGAATGACAAGTGCACAACAATACACGGGACCCGTAATAACAAGTACACGCAGCATAAAAACCCGACACAATAAAGCACAGGTACTCACAAGACCAACAGACATGGGAACAATAACTGACAAGACAAWGGTGAACAGAGGGCACATATATACAATTACTAATCGGGGGAATTGGAATCAGGTGTGCGTAATGAGACAGTTCAGCGACGCCTAGAGGCCGGTGACAGCAGCAGTACCGTGGGAATCCGTGACAGTTTCTGTCATCTCATTTCAGACATTTGCATTTCAGTGTCTAGTCTTATATGCCTTGTGGTTTTATGGATGTATACTGTATAGATTATGTGGATATTTTGTTAGCAATGAGCCTTGTGGATGTAGTAATATACATTCAAGTTCATGCAGTTGTGTAAGGATGATGGTGCTGCTCGGTGGTGCTGTGTAGTTGCACTTTTCTGATCATTCATTAGTGAAGTCACAGCCATGTTGTTAGGTTGTATTGCCCTGTGCAGCAAATAATATATTCAAATCAAATAAATTGTAGCTATTGTAACCATATTAGTTATAGCTGATGYAATAGGAGGTTGCATTAACATTATAGCTGCCATTTACTATTGTATTTAATTTCCCACTTTTCAGAACCACACCCACTCTTGGTTAACACAATTGTCAAGCCATATGCTGTGCTGTGCTGTGCCATTCCTGCTCTATGTGGATCAGCATCATTAAACTACCTCAACTGGAATCCTACCAGTCTGTCATCTGTGCCCTTACAAGCACCTGGGAGAGAACACATAGTGTTAAGAAAATATACAGTCCAACAGGTCCTCTATTACACAACTACTTAGCATGTTAGCTAACACTTCCCCTAACCCTAACCTTTAACCTAACCCCTAACCTTAACCCTAACCCTTAACCCCTAACCCCTTAGCCTTGCTAATGTTAGCCACCTGGCTAGAATTCGTAACACATCATACATTTTTCTAATATGTAACATACAGTTGAGGTCGGAAGTTTACATACACCTTAGCCAAATACATTTAAACTCAGTTTTTCACAATTCCTGACATTTAATCCTAGTAAAAATTCCCTGTCTTAGGTCAGTTAGGATCACCACTTTATTTTAAGAATGTGAAATGTCAGAATAATGGTAGAGTGAATGATTTATTTCAGCTTTTATTTCTTTCATCACATTCTCAGTGGGTCAGAAGTTTACATACACTCAATTAGTATTTGGTCAAGCATTGGGCCTTTAAATGTTTACATTGGGTCAAACATTCGGGTAGACTTTCCACAATGCTTCCCACAATAAGTTTGGGGTGAATTTTGAGCATTCCTCCTGACAGAGCTGGTGTAACTGAGTCAGGTATTTTTTTTTTTTTTTTTTGTTTTTTTTTTTTTTTTTTTTTTTTTTTTTTTTTTTTTTTTTTTTGTTTTTTTTTTTTTTTTTTTTTTTTTTTTTTTTTTTTTTTTTTTTTTTTTTTGTTTTTTTTTTTTTTTTTTTTTTTTTTTTTTTTTTTTTTTTTTTTTTTTTTTTTTTTTTTTTTTTTTTTTTTTTTTTTTTTTTTTTTTTTTGTTTTTTTTTTTTTTTTTTTTTTTTTTTTTTTTTTTTTTTTTTTTTTTTTTTTTTTTTTTTTTTTTTTTTTTTTTTTTTTTTTTTTTTTTTTTTTTTTTTTTTTTTGTTTTTTTGGTTTTTTGTTTTTTTTTTTTTTTTTTTTTTTTTTTTTTTTTTTTTTTTTTTTTTTTTTTTTTTTTTTTTTTTTTTGTAGACCTCCTTGCTCGCACATGCTTTTTCAGTTCTGCGCACACATTTTCTATGGATTGAGGTCAGGGCTTTGTGATGGCCACTCCAATACCTTGACTTTGTTGTCCTTAAGCCATTTTGCACAACTTTGGAAGTATGCTTGGGGTCATTGTCCATTTGGAAGACCCATTTGCGACCAAGCTTTAACTTCCTGACTGATGTCTTGAGATGTTGCTTCAATATATCCACATAATTTTCCGTCCTCATGATGCCATCTATTTTATGAAATGCACCAGCCCCTCCTGCACCAATGCACCCCACAACATGATGCTGCCACCCCCTGGCTTCACGGTGGGGATGGTGTTCTTCGGCTTGCAAGCCTCCCCCTTTTTCCTCCAAACATAACGATGGTCATTATGGCCAAACAGTTCTATTTTTGTTTTATCAGACCAGAGGATATTTCTCAAAAAGTACAAAATATGTCCCCATGTGCAGTTGCAAACCGTAGTCTGGATTTTTTATGGCGGTTTGGAGCAGTGGCTTCTTCCTTGCTGAGCGGCCTTTCAGGTTATGCCGATATAGGACTCGTTTTACTGTGGATATAGATACCTTTGTACCTGTTTCCTCCAGCATCTTCACAAGGTCCTTTGCTGTTGTTCTGGGATTGATTTGCACATTTCGTACCAAAGTACGTTCATCTCTAGGAGACATAACACGTCTCCATCCTGAGCGGTATGACGGCTGTGTGGTCCCATGGTATACTTGCGTACTATTGTTTGTACAGATGAACGTGGTACCTTCAGGCTTTGGTTTAGGTACTACCTTCAGGCGTTGGAAATAGACCTTGTGGAGGTCAACAATATTTTTCTGAGGTCTTGGTTGATTTCTTTAGATTTTCCCTTGATGTCAATCAAAGAGACACTGAGTTTGAAGGTAAGCCTTGAAATACATCCACAGGTACACCTCCAATTGACATCAAATCATATCAATTAGCCTATCAGAATCTTCTAAAGCCATGACATAATTTTCTGGAATTTTCCAAGCTGTTTGAAGGTGCAGTCAACTTAGTGTATGTAMACTTCTGACTCACTGGAATTGTGATATAGTGAATTATAATTGAAATAATCTGTCTGTAAACAACTGTTGGAAAAATTACTTGTGTCATGCACAAAGTGGATGTCCTAACCAACTTACCAGAACTATAGTTTGTTTACAAGAAATGTGTGGAGCGGTTGAAAAACAAGTTTTAATGCCTCCAACCTAAGTGTATGTAAACTTACGACTTCAACTGTAACACGAATTGTAATTTATAACATATGATACAAAATGGTTGATGGACATCGACAGATTATTACGTACCACACGAAACATAACATATCATACTAAATGGAGTGTCTCGGATTTACATACAGAATACGAATAAATGCTCTGAGACCAGGTTGCAGCCCAAGGCTAAGCAGGAAAAAGGTGCAAATGGATCATTTGTTGTCTATACTCACCACAATCCAAGCTCCAGAATGAGTCAAGCTAGTTGATGGAGGAATACCTACTTATCATGATAGCCAAACGTCAACATCCCCTCAGGGAAACACTATTTTCAAGCCATTTTTCGTAGCAGGTTAGGAAAACTTATGCAGCAGGTTCGGAGAATTAACGTAGCACGTTAGGATACTAAGGTTAAGGTTAGGGAAAGAGTTCGCAAAAATACTGTGACGACCCTCCCACTCTGTCTACCGTTTTCTCTCTCTCTTTGCTCTTGTTTCCTTATTAGGATGCCGGTGGGCGGAGTTGGGAGGGTCGTCAGCTACAYGGGAAACACCTGGGCCCACTCTCCCAGGATAAATACACCACTTCCCCATTCATGGAGGAGACTCTCTCCATGCAGACACCTTGATAGATTCGGTTATGTTTCATGGTGCTTTTTGGTTGTTTGTTTGTTTTAGCATCTTTCAACACCCTGCATTATCACATTCAGGCATGCAAAACATTCACTTACACTACTGATTACTGATTACACACCCCATTGTATATTATACCTAGTTTCGTTATTTAATAAATATATTTTGTTACTCCTTATCTCCACGTGGTCTCCCTTTTGTTACGGGCTCTGAGCCRGTTCGTGACAATACTCTCCTAACCTGCGACAAAAGCGCAGCCATGGGTGGGCCTGAGAGGTCATAGGCGCACCCACTGGGTAGCCAGGCCCAGTCAATCAGAATGAGTTTTTCCCCACAAAAGGCTTTATTACCGACATAAATAGTCCTGTTTCATCATCTGTCCGGGTGGWTGGTCTCAGACGATCCCACAGGTGAAGAAGCTGGATTTGGAGGTCCTGGGCTGGCATGGTCTGCGGTTGTGAGGCCTGTTGGACGTATCACTAAATTCTCTAAAACCACATTGGAGGCAGCTTATGGGAGAGAAATTAACAAATTCTCTGGCAACAGCTCTAGTGGACATTCTTGCAGTCAGCATGCCAATTACATGCTCCCTCAAMWYTWKASAYMTSTGKSRYWKTGTKKTGTGACAAAACTGCACATTTTAGAATGGCATTTTACTGTCCCCAGAACAAGGTGCACCTGTGTAATGATTATGCTGTTTAATCAGCTTCTTGATATGCCACACCTGTCAGGTGGATGGATTATCTTAGCAAAGAAGACTTGCTTACTAGCAGGGATGTAAACAAATTGGTTCACAACATTTTAGAGAAATAAGCTTTTTGTGCATATGGAACATTTCTGAGATCGTTTATTTCAGCWCATGAAACATGGAACCAACACTTTACATGTTGCGTTTATGTTTTTGTTCAGTATAATAACATAGATATTACAAAGAGGAAAAAAAGCTCAACCTCCAGATGAGTACGAGGTGGGAGTTTAAGTACTATTGTTACAAGCTGTTTGGCTGTTAGCTTATTCTTTAGATGTTTGGGGCTGCTGGTGAACCATGATGTGCAGGCATAATCAAAGTGACACTTGACTAGTGCACTTGCCAGAATCTTTAGGGTGTCTAAGTTCCCATCCAATTGACGACAGATTTTCATGTGAATATTCTGAAACGATATGCCATTTCAGTTCCTTTTAGAAAAATTTGGCACCGAACATGACAGGGAAGATTTTAATTTACCAGACATTTAAGAAATTTTACAGACATCCATATGCATTCAGAGTCAACCTGGCACAGCCAGCACCATCAATAAATGCAGGATGTTGGCCAAACGAGCCACATTTACATGTTCTTAAAAACAGCCTATAACAACTTACAAAAATACTCACTGTTTCTTGTGTTTCAGTGTAGCATATGTAAAACTTTATAGCCTATTTAGGAGGGGGGGGCCTTTAGGCTACTTTTCTAATGACCTATAGGCTTAGGTGTCCACTGTATGATTGTCACAAACTGTCTCGTAGTCCGTAACAAAAAGGGAGACAACGCAGAGATCAAGGAATAACAAAAATATATTTATTAACTAAAGTAAACAATATACAATTAACAATGGTGTGTGTAGTCARTAATCAGTAGGGTAGATGAGTGGTTGTGTGCATAGATGTSATAATGAGGGGTGTTGAGAGGGGCCAAAACAAACAAGCCACAACCAAAAATGCAGTGTGTCTGCGTGGAGAGTCTCCTCAATGAATGGGGGAAAGGTGTATTTATCCCCGGGACACACCCGAGCCCATGTATCCCATTTCGCTGACGACCCTCTTGGCTCCGCCCACCGACATCCTATTAAGGAAAAGAGCGAAGAGAAAGAATTCGGCAGAGTGGGAGGGTCGTCACCCCCCCCCCCCTCCCCATAAAACCGGGGACCACCAAGGACACTACACTAACCTAACATAAACAAAATACTACCCTGGTTAATACTATCCCATGGCCCAGCCAACCTCGTCCTCCCCAGACCTCAGCAACCTTTGCGCACAGGAAGCAAACTTTTAAGAGGAAAKAAGAAAACGAGGACAACAGCGAATAGAAGGCTATAGGACAAAACAAAATAAACAGTGGCCAGTCACGTGACTCTTTTAAGGCGGTGTCACAGTTGTGTATTGATTAGATCGGAGCGGGGCACAGATAACGGGATCACAGGAAAATACTGACAGATTTCTTTGTAACATCGTTAGCCGGTGCAGCGACCAGGTCGCCACAGCTCATGGAACGCCTCACCGCGCACGCAGAGAACACCTCTGGGAAACTGCGCGCGCTCATCCGTTCAAACGACGGCTAAGCGGAAACCACTAGAGGTGGAGACAATAGGCCAAACACGCTCACCGGCCAAGTTATTCCCCGAATCAGTCTCAGCAGAGAAGGGTAACACAGACTAACACAAACGACTCAGAGGCACCGGTGTCCCCCAGGATCGTCACTTCTTAACAGAGACAGAACACCCTCTGTAACGAAAGGTATACGATCTGGGTCAATTGGGACCTTCACTGCTGGTGAAATGGAGTGATAGGAGTGAACGGATGTGGGACCGGCGCTGCTAATGCTGTAGGTTTAGGTTTAACTTTAGCGCAAGTACTGAATTTACCCGTAGCCCTGAGAACAGGACATTCGTTTTTCCAATGACCTGAACAATGACAGTAGTGACACTTGACTTAAGTAAGCTTTACCACAGGAGCCAGGCTCAACCCTAGATGAATGAAGCGCTGCTCGTAAACCAGAGGGTCTCATTGGGCCAGGCTCAAATCTCTGAACGTCCACACTCACTCCGAATACGGGGCTCTGCAAAGCCACTTGTGTGTCAAAACATACTCATCCGCCAAAACCGCAGCTTCGGAGACAGTCTAAATTTTTCGATCTTTAATGTACGTGGCTATACGATCAGGGATTGTGTCGTTAAATTGCTCTAGCATAATCAGACCACACAGCCCCTGGAAAGTCGTAACCGCAGAGGCGGAACACAAGCATTTAAACTGAAGATAACTCTCGCGCAAACTCAACATGTCTGTTTATCAGCCTTTTTTATAGTTCTAAATCGTTGACGTAAGCCTCAGGAACCAATTCATATATCTGTAACAGCCATTTTAACCTTATCATAGCTGAAACTGTCAGAGATCACGGAATAACAAAAATATATTTATTAACTAAAGTAAACTATATACAATTAACAATGGTGAGTGGTTGCATGCATAGACGGTGCCAAAACAAACAAACCGCAAAATTCCACAAACAAATATACAATGTCTGCATGGAATCTCCTCAAAGAATGAGGGAAAGGTGTATTTATCCCCGGGACACGCCCGGGCCCAGGTGTGTCCCATTTCGCTGACGACCCTCCCGGCTCCGCCCACCGACATCCTATTATGAAAAACAAGAGCAAAGAGAAATAATTAGGCAGACAGAGTGGGAGGGTCGTCACAATGATATTATTTTAATTTATATAAGGAAGATAAACTTAATTAAGACTAACCCCAGACAGAAAGATGCCGGTGGCATGCTATGACACAGACATGCATTTCTTGTCAGATGGTTACTGGGTCTGCTATACAGATATAGGACTTACAGGAGGGTAATTTGTTAACTTTTAATCAAAATATTTGTATAGAGGTAACTCTGTCAAGTCTTAAAGAGTCTTCCTCACCTCAAGTTCAACTGTCAGAGTCAGTTGGAGAGCCAGGGCGCACTGCCTTCCTATCATAGGCCTGCAGTAACTAAAGCTTAATAATAGCCACGCCATACCAAACCTTCACAAATGTTTCTAAAATGTATTATGGTAATATCAAAAGTCAAGCTATTGTTTATAGGGAAAGTATGAGCAGAAGAGTGAATTTAAACCAGTGGGGAAAAAAACACTACTCTCCCCTGTGCCGCATCCAAAAAAKACAACCTTCCCCAAAGAAAAGAAATAAAGAAAACTCACCCCTATTTTGGAACACCCATCTCCCTTCATTACATTTCGAGCTGTCCCTTAGCGGAAGACTTGCTTGTGTCAACAATGGCTTCCCCATGCATTCACTGTCTTTATATTTATGAATATCAATCATACACCCAACATGTGTTTTCGTCATCAAAATAACGGGAGTCGGTCTTCGCCATGCTTGTCACCTCTGGTTCATTATGGGATCACGCAACATTGTTGGCCGTTATTTTTATAGCCTATATGTAGATATCACCTGCCATCACAACGATGAAGATACACACTATTCTAAAAGCAAAGCATATATTAATCTCTACAACGCTCATTTCATGTTGCAGCAGGCTGACGACAAAACCGATGTGAGTCACTGCCAAGTACTGATCAACGTAATGGTTCAATTGAAATCACAGGACAGTACACATGTGCCTCTGGTTGAAGAATTCCTGGGATTGAGAAAATAGTGCTTACTGTGTGGTGTGAATCAGAAAGGATGTTACAATTCTATGCTATAATCAGTGCATAACTTTGAGATGGTTCAACAGGAAGTCATACAGAGAGTAAGACACAGATAGAAATCAAAAACTTTATTACAAAAATAAGTTACACTCACCTCCATTTTACAGTATAAAACAATTTATTTGCAGGAATGCAAAAAACGTTGTTGGCCACCAACAATGGTTTAAAACTGCTAACATCTTTTCAAAAGGTGGTTGTAATGATTTTATTGAGAGGGAGTTAACTGTGTACAAAACCGGATGAATAGTTCGGTATCCTTTTTGCTATACATGGAATACAAATCATAGCTGCAGTATCCCTTTGACCACTATGACAACGATCCCCCACCCCCCTGAAACAGCTACAGGCACACATGCTCACTTTCAGGGCATTATGGCAATTCATTTCAATCAAGTGGCTTGACTAAATAGTAGCTGGCTTAGAGTTAGAGGGGGACCGTTCAAGATTTCACATGATTGGGACATTTCTTTTAAACTAAATGGGGGGGGGGCACTGAACATAATTATGTTCCAATCTTTTTTTTTTTTTTTTTTTTATCCATTGGAATGGCAAAGGGACACTGCAGGGCTTTTTCAAAGGCAGTTGATGCCTTCGTTGATGTTCAAGCCTTTACAAAAGTAACATTTTCCAAACTATACAACCAGTAACTACAATAATCTGAATAAGCAAGGCAGCTAATTCAGTTGAAAATAGGATAAAAGCAGGGCTTGTTCAGGCTCATCATATGCAATTATTTTGCATGGCCAGTTTGACTGTTTGCAGTGTCAGAACTGCAACAAAATTACTATATTACATTAAGTACTTTCGGTTGTTCTGCTGCTCTTGTGCATATTTTGTAGGAAACAAGCCCTGCTTTCATCAATATAGTTTCCCTATTTACAGTACAGGCAGGGTAGTTTAATCCTCTGTACTGAGGTAGTTAACCAACCCTTTAAAAGACAAGTTCTGAAAAGAACCACTTTCCTGGAATGCCTGACTTATCCATGCCTGGTGGTTACACCCAAAACCTGCAGATGTTCTCTTCAAACATCCAAATCAAACGATTAAGATTAACATGGATATTCCGACAATAAAAATTCCGATTAGCACAAAAATATACAATAGCATCAAGCTCCTTTGAGCCACTTCAAACTAAAACTTAAAAAGTGCAAATTCTTCAATAATTATCTAAAATGGCATTGGGGGGGGTGTATCTAAATAATCTGGTGATTGTTTAGGTGGCAGTTTGGGGGAGATGCTTCTGTAAGGCTGGAATATTGGACCATTTCGCTGACTTATCCATCCGTATCCGTTGCCGCTTCTGGTGTAACCCAACACAGTAGATCAGTCTTCATAGTGACAGGTCAGGATCGGCCTCGAGTCCTTTTTCCTGTTGGCCAAGCAACAGAGACAGAATATAAACATCACTAATGACATTCAATCATTTAACATGATATAAAACTAGTTTTAGGGTAATCCTAATATATATATGCGGATCTAAATATATGCTAATCTAAATATGCAGAGGAACAGACCTTTCAGAGTTGGTGCTCTGAAAGGTGACATCAGTCAAGGCAGTTGTCTTCAAATGTTGAGAATAAGCATACTTGCCCATCAATGGACACAAATCTGAGGAAGTCTTCTAGTCATGTATATAATAACCTAAAATGTCCAATCAGATCTTAGCGGTAAACTATCAGCGTAACCAGAGTTACTCCAGGATAGAATATAAGTATTTCATCATTTGGACATAAAGCTAAACACATTTGCATACATAACATTTTTCCAATTCAATGTGAGGGACATCTAGCCCAGCTTTCAAAAGTAAAAATAAAACAGGCCCATCTGTATGACTGATTCCTTACTTTCTAGGCATAGGACTTGGGTCAATTTATGCCAAATAAGGAAGACAAATGCAGGTAAAAAATAATATTTGTTTAAAAAGGTAATTCAAGTTAAGGGGGAAAAATTCCTGTCCAAATAGTATGTTTGCATTTAACGTATAGCTGATGGCAAAGATTTGCTTTGACTATTAACACAGCTAGTCCACATTTACCCAGTGCCCCATTGGTCCCCTGCACACCTCTGCTTGATCCAGGGCCACTTCCTCCTCTCTGGGAGAAACCCCCTAGTCTGCCCCTGGGCGTGACAGCTCCACGGCCCCGGGAGGATAGGGCACCACCACCACGGGCTCCGCCTCGGGATCGTCCTCGGCTGGGAGATTGGAAGTCCTCATAGCCGTAGTAGGGGTCTTCATAGCCGCCCCGGTAGTTGTGGTAGTCGTAGCCATAGTAATCGTAGTAATCCTCATAGCCGTAGTAGTCAGGGGGGTAGGAATAGCCACCACGGCCGCCGCCTCGTCCTCTGCCTCTTGTGGGAGGTGGCATCTGGGGTGGGCCATAGTAATAGTAATCGTCATACCTGTGAAGAATGGGTAGGCGAGAGGATATGCACATGTTTAGTAACCATAAAGGACACAAGAGAATTTTATCTAGTTAGATCATGTTTTATACTTCTCTGTTCAATCACTCAAGAGAACTCAATGATGAAAGGCCGCCCAACAATGTAACTATAATGAAGGTCTCGAATAACTGCAAATCAATGGTTTGCTTACATTTGTGTTTTAGCTGCTTGCCTCTGGGCTTTGCGTTCTTTCCTCTTCTGATCAGGTGGCTTGGCGAAGACTATTTCAATGTGCTCTCCCTCCAGGTCTTTCCCATTCAGGTCGGCCAAGGCCTGTCAAGATACARGTTTAATAACTATTCAAAAAAATGTGCAATTTTTACCACAATTTCGTGATATTCTCGTTAGAGAAATATAAAGACTCCAGCCTGTACCTTGACTGCTCCGTCTCTCTCCTCAAAGTGGATAAAGGCATAGTCTTTCAGCTTCTTCACCCGCTCCAACTTGCCAAACTGACTGAACGCCTTTTCAAGTATTTCCTCCGTTACAGTACTCGCAAGGTTCCGGACAAACAGCACTTTCACCTGGAAGGGGAAAAGTAGTGGTGGGTTATCAATCCCGTAAATCTGTTTCTGGCTCTCTCAGACATGGCTGGTTACCTCTATTCTTACTCCTTGGTCAACAGCCTCCAACACAAATCAGTGTTCTTCTACAAGTTTATGGATAGACAGAACAAAGATCAAATCACAATTTATTCACAGGCAAAATGAGCCATGTTATCTCTGCTCCCCATACCTTGGCCATGACTTCAGGATCAGGGTCTTCTATGGGGTCGGCCCACTCCACAGTCACCACATTCCCCCACACCTTGACCTTGCCACTCATCAGCCTGCGGCGGGCCTGAGCGGCAGTTTTGTGGTCTTCGTATTCCAAGAAGCAAAAGCCTCTGTTCTTTTTCTTGTCATCTGGCTGATGGTACAGTATGACATCATTAAGACCCTCTGTTGAAAGAGGGGTAGAAGGGGAAAGGCATAAAGGGTATCCTAGCTGAACAGTGACCAGTGCACCAGACAGCTCGCTCTAGCTCCATATGCAATGCCAAGTTAAAAATTGAACTCTGAGTACCTTACTGAAATGCATACAACAGTTGGCACCAGAAGAGAATATTTCACATTCAAGACTTTATGCAACCAAAGAATGTTCCCTTCAGTTTACTCAAAACATTTAGTGTCTCCTTTATTTGACACAGCTGTTCTCTTTGGACATCAGTCTCAAGAGACTGTTGATTTGTGCCCAGTTAAGTGTCCAGTCAGATCTTAGCGGTAAACTATCAGCGTAACCAGAGTTACTCCATGGTAGAATATATGCATTTCATCATTTGGACACAGAACCATCACATTGGGAATTAACTATTAAATGACAAAATATAGCCCAGCTTTACATAGCATACCTCACATAACCCTTAACTCAGACTAAAAACGCAGTCTAACACACTAGTGCAGGCCTGCCAATCCTTGTCCTGGAGGGCCAAAGCACTGTTTTTCATCCTCCTCAAATCAGGGACAGATTCAGACCTGGGACACCAGGTGAGTGCAATTAACTGCCAGGTAGAAACAAAAATCWGAGTTGTTTTGGCCCCCCAGGACCAGGATTGGGCAGCCCTGCTCTAGTGCYTGATCATGATTGGTGCATTCAGTAATAGTAAGGCAACGTCTACAGACGGTTGTCAAAGTTACTGCCAAGCCAAGGAAACGATCACTTTTGCAGAGACAACATGACTGGCCCTTCAAAATGTCCAGAGGATCATTCAACCTCACCTGTGACTTTAGCAAACTCTTCCACAATCTGATCTTTTGTTTTACTCTTGGGGATGGAACCAACGAACAGTCTATTATTGGCCACGGAGATGCACACGCCAATATGTTTGCCGGGCCGAATTTCATTGTTGTTACACTGTGGGGAGAGGATAAGAGAGTTCATGACATGTCATGGTTGGGCGGGCTTAAATTCTCCATTCCTACAGTTCTGTCAGGAGAGAAGTTTACCACAAGTGTTTCATACCAGCTTGACAGCCTCCTGTGCCGCCTCTTTAGTGCAGAAAGTGACAAAGGCGTAACCTCTGTTGAGGCCACTGAGTGGATCCATCATCAGACGCAGGTCCCAAATGGGCCCAGCTTTCTCAAACAGAGGTACCAGCTCATCCTCAAATAGATCTCTGGGGATCTTGCCAACAAAAATCTGAGATGATAGCAAAATGGAGGTTATCTTGGTGTGAAAGGAACATTGTTAAAATAAATCTCCAAAATACAGAATTAATGTGTCCAGTCAGATCTTAGCGGTAAACCATCAGTGCAACTCAAGTCACTCCAGGAAAAAGTACATGATTTCATCATTTGGACACAGAATGCAGAAACACCATCCACACGGAGGAAAACTATTACACACTAATCAAACTATTTAATTATTGTAGAGACATACCTCTGTACCGATCGTGGGCTGTGTCCCTGAGTGATCCGACTCCGGAGGGGGGCCTCCATACTTCCGCTGACCTGTTGTCACGTCAAGTGTGTAGCCAGTTCTCTCCAGCAGGGCCTGTTCATTTAAATAACATAATTCAGGTCAAACACCTTCCAGAGAACTGCACATCATAAAATAACGATACCTTTATAAAATCTCTACGATCGCTTATATCAAGAATGTTTGTTAAAACCGTACTTTGATTTTGGCCTCATCTGGTCCTTTGCTGGAGTCTGAGACTTTGGTCCCCTGTTTCTCCCTCTGTCTGTATGTCTTCATAACTCCACAAAGAAAGGCACTTTTGTTCTGTTGAGTAAAAATAAAATAAAAAATTGTAACAAAATAAAAAAGAACAATCAATACATATACTTTATAGCAGTGTTTCCCAACCCTGGTCCTCAAGTACCCACAACAGTACACATTTTCATTGAACAAACACACCTCATTTAGCTCATTCAGGGCATGATGATTAGTTGAGAAGTTGAATCAGGTGTGCTACTTCAGGGTTACAATAAAAATGTGTACTGTTGGAAGTACTCAAGGACCAGGGTTGGGAAACACTGCTTTAGAGGGTGAAATGGTAGCATTTCATTAAAAGACGCACAGTGCAGTCTAATCATTTACATTTGAGTCATTTAGCAGACGCTCTTAAACAGAGTGACACAGTAGTGAGCATACATTGTCATACTAATCATGCAGCTGACCCAACTTCTACTACGCCGTCCCCCTCCAAACATACCTGGACATGTGAGAGGTCGCTGTCCTTGAACTGCAACAGAACTTGCAGAGCACCTTCTTCGTTGAACTCTTTCAGAGCCTCGATCGCTCTATCATCTAAGTCACTGTGAGATACTAAACCTGAGGAGAGACACCAGAAAACATCCGTTACTAGCAGGACTAGAACTACGGGATATCTTCTCAAACGGATCTAGCCACAACGCATGTTTGGAGGTATCAAAGTTCTTATTTTTGTGGCTATAACTTCGTTGGGGATCTCTGAAATTTGAATAATGCAGTCATGCTTCAGATAACAAYGTCAGATTTTTTTTTGACAAAGTGCATTGAGTAACAGCACCTTCAACCTTTGCAGAACTAATCACAACAGATGTGATGTAACAGTCCTCTGCACTCCTAATAAGCTTGTCCACATTCTGCTCTTGGAAGACCCATCACCTGTCCCAGCCACCGACAGCTGCTGCCATTGTTCCTGCATGCGCCCATCTGGCTGAATTCTCTGCCTGAGACTGTACAGAGAGACCTCCGCCGAACTGTGGCCTAACTCGCCGCTCATCTGTGCTGATATACTTGAATTCTTAAACACAACACTGGCCGTGTCGCCAGTGGTCTCTGCCCAGATGTACCTCTAAGACAATGGAAATGTAGACATGACATTTATTTTACCGATATTGGTGGTGTCCAAATTCTCTTTTTTCATAACACTGCAGTACCCATTTTGGTAGGAAACCACAAAAAGTTGCTTGAGGATCCCAATTCCCACATTCAAAATGTAATGCAATACATGACAGCACATGCAATAGCAAAAATTTAAATTATGTATACAAATATGCTGGGTATTCAGTGTGCCTTACCTGCTATGTAAATTTCATCTAGTTTTTCAGCAACTTTCTGTGGTAAACCAGCTTCTAATAAAGTCTGGAAGTGTTCAGAATGGGTAACTGCAGCAGTGGTATCCATTGGTTCTTCTGGACCATTTCCATTAATATGTTCTGTGGCCATGTCTCCAGAAATCTGTGCAAATGCAATGAGCCAAATTAATGCTGGGTCAAGTGCAAGGCTGTTGAGAGCTTTTGGGGGATGTCATGTGCAACAGGCACACGTGGGTCCATGTGGTCCCTTACAGTGGAATCAGGTCACATTGTAATTACAATATTTGATTTTGCATGTCTATCAAATTTGATAATGCTGACACTTATAAATACCAATGATTTTTAAAATGTTTAACTGCATACGTTAATTTCATTTCCATTTGTGAGGACAGTTAGCTAGGCTACATGGTAAAATGTGTGTACACGCTATTACATATTTCCCGCCTTTGACTGGGTTTGAAGAACACGCTAGCTAACATTTACAAGGGCTTGGCCTGATTGCTAACTGATAAATKAGTCTACTGATGGCGGACTTCAGCACTAGTTAACTAACATTAGAGTTGATACACGTGTTCCTTCGGCAGAGGTTAACTACCACCAGTTTCCGGTAGCTAGCAAGCCGGTCAACAAGCATGTGTACAGGAGTATACTACATGGTCGACTAACTATTAACAATGGTTATAACACATTTTTGATACGTTGTCTCAAGCCACTGACACTGTATTAACTAGTAAGCAAACTTAGYGAGCGTAAATGTAAGTCAAATTGAACTCCCGTTATTTCAGTTCATGCCAAGTCTTCATTGCAGCCAATATCTAACTAACGTTAATCCATTTAGCTGGGTTGCTAAGTAGTTACCTATATCAACCAAAAACCCATAGSTAGCATTGTGGCCTAACGTTAGCCAACGTCAACTAGCTAGCTGCGTTATCCAAATACTGTATATAGCCCAACAACTTAACGTTAGCTAGCTAACCAACGTTAGCTAAATAATAGCATGCGGTACTAGCTAGTTAATGACAGTACTCACGCTGTCAAGTCGCAATAACAAACCTTACTATCTATGCATGCCAGTTTGCTACGTTGGCGGGATGATATTAAATGTTTTATTATCCAACATTGGTTAACTAAAGAACTAACTCACGAGTTGCATGACAAATGGCAGAAGGCAATCCTCGAAGTATGCACGCTCACGCGTTACTAATAGCTCCTTGGCTGGCTGGGTTAGCTAGCTAGCCCGTGACAATGAACATGTGTCATTCCTGATCTGTCAGAATTAGCTCACTTGGCTAAATTCGCTATCTAGCAACATTAAAACCATGATAGCTCATATGTAACTTGCTGGTTGACATAATTTGGCTCGAATTTCATAGGTTGATGTTACCAGCATCTTTGGTTTAACAGAGGCCTTCTTGTAGTATGCTAGCTAGCTTCGTGGTTTGTCAACGTGCCGCCACATAGGGAGAGTCCATTTTCAAAAAGCCGGTCTGTAGAACCCGTCCCAACCACCAGTTTCCACATTGTTTGAAACACCACAAGCTCACAGACTTTAGCTATACATTGTACTATGATCACGTGACCAGTTAGTAGTATTCATCATACCTGCCGATGGATCACCAACTTGTATGGTGTTGATTGTTTCGGAAGGAAAATGTGAGAATTAAAAGAGGAAAAAGTGTAAAACTCCCGGCACTGGTCCGGCTCCACTCATTCACTCTTGAGGATGTAAAATGGCTGCCACGTTCACGCGGTTTCCACTAGTTACCACAGCCACAAAGTCAAAAAAATGGCTTTCGTAAACATTAATTAAAACAAAAAAAAGATTTTGGGGCTTAATTTAAGTTTAGGGTTAGACATCCGGTTAGGTTGTCCCCCTAACTGGGGTTAGGTTTAGGTTAAAAATAACAGTTAAGATAAATTATAGAACAAGGCGGGGTTTATGACTTTGTGGCAGTGGTAACTAGTGACGACCCGTTCACGCCGCGAGTTGTGTTTCATCGATGGGGTTTCTTAGACACCCATGCACGGGCTTGCCTAGTAGAGTGGCAGATGATCAAGGTTTTGTATGGAAGGACATTCCCGCCACGATTTTTTAAAACGTCGATAGCTACTGTCTAAACATTGACATACTAACTAAAAATGTCGAGATAGCTTCTTCATTTGTAGCATTATGTGGCGATTTCCATCTATCCAAGCTGCAGAGATCAACACAGCAGGGCTGCCAGCAAACGAGCTGGCATATGCCCCAACATTTTGGATTCAGTTTAATACAAAATATTGACAAGCGTTGATTAAAGGGACAAACGACCGTTGAGACTGATTTGCCACATGATTTGTCAACTCGTGCACAATTAATATGTGCTTCAGTCAATTAGCCTACTGAGAACAATCAAAGCTGCGGGTAGGCAAGAAAAGCCTTTTTGCTCCGATTGCCTCTGCCCAGGGTAAGCAAAGCAGTAACATGTATTTATAGCCCAAACATGTATTTACAGTCTAAAATCGGCCCATTTATTTGTGTTAAGAGAAAATGTGAATGTGAACAAATTTGGTTTTGTATTCAAATGTATCAATCCGGGGCCTAGTGTTTAGAGCGTTGGGCCAGTAACCGAAAGGTTGCTGGATCGAATTCCCCGAGCTGACGAGGTAAAAATCTGTCGTTCTGCCCCTGAACAAGGCAGTTAACCCACTGTTCCCCGATATGCAGTCATTGTAAATAATAATTTTTCTTAACTGACTTGCCTAGTTGAATAAAAGGTTCAATAAAAAATAAAATGATTGGGATTAAATAAACAATAGTGATGACATACTGTGTGAGCAATTTACAGCAACAAAGGCCTACAGGACTCTAACCTGCATAAAGCAAACTCGGCCATGTTAGGTCTATTTTCCAATCAGTTGTTGACAAAAATGTTTTAAACAATATGACCTGGTCAGAAATAATCTGGTCCCATCATAGCCCATATAAAACTGTTCTACAGCTGATTTATTACTATGTCCAACTAGGGTCCAGAGTTTTACTTGGTTAGGTTAGCCCAGTGCTTTTCAAATCTCTTCTCGGGGACCCCCAGAAGTTTCACAATTTTGTGTTAGATGTTCACCTGATTCACCTTATCAAGGGTTAGCTGACAAGTTGAATCAGGTGTGCTAGTTCTGGAATAGATCAAATACATGAACTGGCTGAGGATGCCCGAGGAGAGGTTTGAGAACCACTGGGTTAGCCTACCAGATCAGGAAAAACTCTGGGCCCCAGGACCCTCGTGTCTGCACAACACATATGGCAGGAACTATAAAATGTGAGATGATGTATCCTGACTGTTTATTGAAATACCCTCCTCCCCCGCCATATCTTGGACCTGTGGTGCCACCTCTGAAATCACACAATGTTACAAATGAAGAAACATTCTATAAGTATGCTCTACCACCCTCAAATTCAACTCTGGACCTTGAAACCAGTTGTACCCCACTAATTAGGGACTGATTTAGACCTGGGACAACAGGTGGGTGCAATTCATTATCAGGTAAAACAGAAAACCAGCAGGCTTCGGCCCTGGTAGGGTAAGAGTTGAATACCCCTGCTTTATTCTCTCGAAATTTCAACTTAGTATCTCAACATTTTGAGATAGTATCCCGAAATGTTGACTCACTTATCTTAAAATTTCTACTTAGTATCTTGAAATGTTGAGATTGTATCGACCTAAAAAAACGGCATAAAAAAAAAAGTGCTGGGAATGGGCTTCCATAGTTCTGTCTAAAAGGGATGCAGCTTTTGTCAAAATTGACTTTTCATAGCAGGTTTAAGAGAACTTACACAGCAGGTTAGGARAATTAACGTAGCAGATTTGGTTAGGAAAAGGGTTAGGGTTAGCTAAAAGCCCCCATAAATCTATTTAACGATGTCAATTTGACAAAATCTGTACCCCAAATCAAATACAAATCAAATTTTATTTGTCACATGGTGTAGACAAAAAGTGAAATGCTTACTTACAATTCCTTTTCCAACAATGCAGAGTTAAAGATAAATATAGAAAAACATTGAAATAGTGAGACTAAGAATAAATACACAGTGAATAACAAATAACAATAATGAGTAAAAATAACATGGCTACYGAGTCGATGTGCAGGGGTACGRGGTAATTGAGGTAACTATGTACGTATAGATATGGGTAAAGTGACTAGGCAACAGGATAGATAATACCCAGTAGCAGCAGCATATATAGTGAGTGTGAAAGTCTGTGTGTGTGTGTCATCTAGACATGACCGATTATCAACAGTAAATTGACCAATCCCATTACTGAAATGCATGAATTTAATAATCCCAATAGTTTGATACTATTGGGATGTGCTATTTTCAACTTAAATACACTTTTTTAGACATCATAGTAACTAGTGTGTGTCAGTCAGGTTTTTAAGTTACACAATTCAGATCCTATTGAATTTCACTCAATATTCTTTTGAAGAATAATCAGACACACTGATTTCTGCAAACCTCTGAGGTGTCGAGGCCGATATTGTTGTCTCAGTCTAACTGTCCTGGTAATGCAGGGTTATATTCACTAGTGCAAAACTTCAACAAAAAAAAGTTAAATAAAAACAATTGATTCTTATTGGACAAGTTCAGGTAAATACCTCCTGGTTTCAGTCTGTTTTCATCTATTTGGTGCCTAATGAATTACAATCYTGCTTCTAGGGAGGAGTTGAAATCCTCCTTGGTTGACAGGAGAGAGAACCGTAGTAAAACATCCTTGACAATTCCCTTTTCCACCAAAGCATGTCACCCTCTTCATTGGCTTGTTCTCACAAACATCCGATGTAAACAAAGAAGTTCAACCAAACAAGCGATCAGGCAAACAGTGTTCATTCTAGAGACCGCCACTCTTATCACGAAATCCTGTATAGTTTGACTGTTTAATTCGATTTGTTGATAAATAGCTGTGATAGTCGTTGGCCCTAAAAAAGTTGGAAACAAAAGTTGCTATTCTTCTGACAACAGTCAATCAAGACAACTTGTGGTTTGGTTTTTTAAAGATTGTGCTGCTAAACCGGCAATTGTGAGCACACTTATGCTTTTAAATCCTCTTACTGAGACCTTTTCTCAGTAGGCTAATGGCTGGCTGTATCACATTTGTATCATAGCCCCTATATACTGTCATGATCACATGACATCCTCCACCACAAGCTGATCACAAACCATGAGAAGTTGACTTGAATGCCCAGAGTTCCATATTTTGCCAGAGCCATTTGAGCATGCCCTTTGCTTATTCATAAGGTGTGGAGCCTGAGCAAAGGGCATGACCAATGTCATTGTGCAGGGCCCTTGTCATTTATGAGCTCTAGGCTCACCATAAGACAGGACCCTAAGAATGATGGGTTTGTAACTAATTAATTCACTTGGCAGACRGAAGCCGGACATGCTGCATTAATTAAGCAAGCCATCTTTGTAAAATATGCTATTCTTTCTGCATATATCACCCATGGATGACTCATAATCAATTTGCGTAGCTTGAAGGGGTGGTTGGAAGAAGTTTCTGAACTTCCTAAATATGCACATAGGGCCACTGTATGTCTCCACATCTCAGTGGTAAATTTATAGGCAGGTAAAGCTGACCTTGACAGTGACCTGACTCTACAACACACGTATCTACTCAATCTCCCATTCAAGGGTCTGATTTCCACTGTCCCTCGGGAATAGGGATCCTTGCACGAATGGAGCTAAACATATGTTTGTACTACTTTAGTTATGTTTAATACTCTAGTTATTATAAAGCATTGGTACCTATGACCTAGTCATCTGTGTAGAGAAAGTGAGAGATTAACTATTTTAAAGTATTGTAGGATAAGTAGATTTGATTAATATGTTTCCCTCCAAAAATCATGAYATTCTGTGTTATTAACTAGCTAGTTCATTACTCTCCTTAACTTACAGTTTAGGCTGTGTTATTAACTAGCTAGTTCATTACTCTCCTTAACTTACAGTTTAGGCTGTGTTATTAACTAGCTAGTTCATTACTCTCCTTAACTTACAGTTTAGGCTGTGCATTTGTCATTTAAATGAAGATTTGGAAGAAGGGCTCTCGCTAGTTCTTTTGGTTTCTTTTCAAGTGCCCTTCGATCTTTTACATTACATTCAAAAACATAGTAGCCTGAAAGTCAAAGAGCTCAGCTCTATTACATTGAATGAATGTGTTAGCTCTGATCAGTGGTGGAAAAAGTTCCCAAACGTCATACTTGAGTAAAGGTAAATATACCTTAATAGAAAATGACTCAAGTAAAACACAGTAAAATATTTTACCCAGTAAAATACTAATTGAGTAAAAGTCTAAAAGTATTTGGTTTTAAATATACTTAAGTATCAAAGGTAAATGTAATTGCAAAAATATACTTAAGCATCAAAATAATTTGAAATTGCTTATATTTAGCCAACCAGACAGCACACTTTTTAATGTATTTTTATTTACAGATAGCCAGGGCCACACTCCAACACTCAGATATAATTAACAAACTAAACATTTGTGTTTAGTGAGCCCGCCAGATAAGAGGCAGTAGGGAAGACCAGGGATATTCTCTTGATAAGTGTGTTAATTGGACCATTTTCCTGTTGTAATGTCAAGGTAATCCACAGAAATTGTATCCATGTGCATATTACTCAAAAAAGCTGTCTCCTGCAGAGAGGAACTATGATGTTGGCGATCGGGAGCTCCTGGCGGTGAAGTTGGCATTAGAGGGGAGACACTGGCTGGAGGGCGCCCAGGACCCATTTCCTGGGATGTAGATATGGACATTCACCAGGCCCTGGAGAGGGAATCCACCCCTGCCACTTGTCCTCCTGAGCGCACCTATGTTCCCACAGGGATAAGTGATCGGCCATTGACCTGGGCACACACAGCTRTCATCGCTGGACATCTAGGTATTACCCGCACCATTCAGGCCATCTCTGGAAAGTACCGGTGGCCCACCTTGGTRCAGGACATCACTTGATATGTCAACTCCTGTTCTGTTCTCCCAATCCCCCCGGAACGCTCCAGCAGGGAAACTCCTTCCCCTTCCTGTGCCTCAGCATCCCTGGTCTCATCTGTCCATTGACTTTGTCACTGATCTCCCCTCTTCTGATGGTTTTACCACCATTTTGGTGATAGTGGACAGATTCTCTAAATCATTTTGTTTCATCCTTCTCTCTGGTCTCCCTACCGCTCTCCAGATCGCTGAGGCACTGTTCCAGCAGGTCTTCCGGCACTATGGCCTTCCCGAGGATATCGTCTCTGATCGTGGCCCCCAATTCACATCACGTGTATGGAAGGCTTTCATGGAGAAGCTGAGGGTCATGGTCAGCCTCACTTCCGGGCACCGGCCCCAGTTTAACGGGCAAGTGGAGAGGATGAACCAGGAGATGGGGAGGTTCCTGAGGGCCCGATTCCTTCCTTGGGCTGAATACACCCAGAATTCATTGCAACACTCCTCYACCGGGCTGACTCCCGTGCAGTGTGTTCTGGGTTATCAGCCAGCCCTGGCTCCGTGGACTCCGAGCCAAACCGAMGCTCCTGCGGTGGATGATTGGTTCAGGCGCACAGAAGAGGTATGGAACGATACCCACGTGAGACTCCAGCGCGCCGTCCGCCATCAGAAAGAGCAGGCGGATTGCCACTGCAGTGAGGCTCCCATGTTTCATCCTGGTGATTGCGTCTGGCTCTCCACCAGGAACCTTCCTCTCTTCTCCTGCCCTGTAAGAAGCTGAGTCCCCGGGTTTGTGGGGCCGTTCAAAGTCCTCTGGAGGGTCAGCGAGGTAATTTACAGATTACAACTCCCCACTAACTACCGGATCTTTCATGTTTCCCTCCTCAGGCCGGTGGTTCCTCATCCCCGACGACACCCCCGCACCTCCCTTGGACATCAAGGGGAGTCCCACCTATGCCATCAGATCACTCCTGGACTCCCGACCTCGTGGGGATCGGCTCCAGTACCTGGTGGAATGGGAGGGGTACAGTCCAGAGGAGCGGTGTTGGGTTCTGGTGGACGATATTCTAGATCCCAACATCAGCCGAGATTTCCACCTTTGTCGTCCGGACCGGCCCGCTCCTCGCTCTCTGGCCCGTCCTCCTGGCCGGTGTCGTCCTGCGCCTGGAGCCGCGTGTCGGGGGGGTACTGTCACGTCCACTCCTCCGCTCCGGCGCTCGCTGTCACCGGTCTWCTAACCACCGGTCCTGGCAAGCCATCTTTACACACACCTGGCAACCGTCATTATGCACACCTGCGTCACATCATCAGTCACACATCTTCATTACTCCCATGTTTACCTACCCTTTATATTGCACTCTTTTGGTATCAATCATCACCTAGTATTGTTTGTTTCCATGTCAGATGCAATCGGCCAATATTGAGAAGTTAAAAGCCTGGCTGATAAAACAGAATTGAGTCATGACTTAATTTGGCTAGGGAAGGGGAACCCATTTTGGGAGTGTAAGATTATAATATGGAACATATTTGGAATAGAAATTGACCAACCAGTCYGAAAAAAAATAATGTCTGGAGCAAAATAATAATCACATGCAATTATGGGGAGAGTGCAGCTAGGATTTTGCATAATGACAACATAGCCAGGGGGAAGCTGTAATCTGTAACACACCTCGTTCACCCTCCTCGGGAATTTGAATGGTCCCACAAACCGCGGACCCAGCTTCCGGCAGGGCAGGTTTCGGGTCGAGAGCCAGACCCGGTCCACCGGGGTCTCACTACGGTGACGGTCTGACTATGGGCGGCCTCCCATGTCTCCTCCGCGCGTCTGCGCGTCTGACCCTGATGAAAGAGGTAGATCGGTTAAAAAAATCTAGACAGGTGTGACCAAGGTYGTTGTGGAACGGGTATGGGGTGTAGCTTAACTACAGCCTTACACTGGGCACACACCGAGCAGGAGGAAMCATAAACCCTCACGTCCTGAGCCAAGGTGGGCCACCTGTACTTCCCAGTCAGACAGCGCACCGTTCGACCGATCCCCGGATGACCAGAGGAGGGTGACGTGTGGGCCCAATAGATCAACTGGTCACGGACAGCAAACGGAACGTACATACGCCCGACAGGACACTGGAGGGGAGCAGGCTCTGTACGCAACGCCTGCTCAATGTCTGCGTCCAGCTCCCACACGACCGGCGCTACCAGGCAAGAGGCCGGGAGTATGGGAGTCTGATGGCGTACCCGAGCGCTGTGAGAGCACGGCTCCTATCCCAGCCTCGGACGCGTCCACCTCCACTATGAACTTCAAAGAGGGATCCGGATGGGCCAGCACGGGAGCCGAAGTAAACAGAGCTCTTAGCTGCCCAAAAGCTCTGTCCGCCTCAGCTGACCACTGTAACCGTACGGGACCCCCCTTCAGCAGTGAGGTAATGGGAGCAGCCACCTGGCCAAAACCCCAGATAAATCTCCGGTAGTAATTGGCAAACCCTAAAAATCGCTGCACCTCCTTTACCGTGGTGGGAGTCAGCCAATTTCGCACGGCTGCAATGCGGTCACTCTCCATCTCCACCCCTGATGTGGGAATGCGATACCCTAGGAAGGAGACGACCTGCTGAAAGAACAGGCATTTCTCAGCCTTGAYGTACARGTCATGCTCCAACAGTCGWCCAAGTACCTTGCGTACCAAGGACACATGCTCGGCGCGTGTAGCGGAGTATATCAGAATGTCATCGATATACACCACTACACCCTGCCCGTGCAGGTAACTGAAAATCTCATCTACAAAGGATTGGAAAACTGATGGAGCATTCATCAACCCGYACGGCATGACTAAGTACTCATAATGCCCTGAGGTGGTACTAAACGCTGTCTTCCACTCGTCCCCCTCCCGGATACGCACCAGGTTATACGCACTCCTGATATCCAGTTTCGTGAAGAAGCGTGCCCCATGCATTGACTCAATCGCCGTGGCGATAAGAGGTAGCGGGTAACTGTACCTCACTGTGATTTGATTGAGACCTCTATAATCAATGCACAGGCGTAGACCTCCATCCTTCTTCTATACAAAAATAAACTTGGAGGCGGGTGAAGTGGAGGACCGAATGTACCACTGAYGCAGGGTTTCAGAAACATATGTCTCCATAGCCACCGCCTCCGCTTGCGACAGGGRATACACGTGACTCCTGGGAAGCGCAGCGTCTGCCAGGAGATTTATCGCACAATCCCCCTGTTGATGAGGTGGTAAATGAGTCACCTTCTTTTTACAGAAGGCGAGAGCCAAATCTGCATATTCTGGGGGGATGCGCACGGTGGAGATCTGGWCTGGACTTTCCACCATGGTAGCACCAACGGAAACCCCTACACACCTCCCSGAGCACTCTCGCGACCACCCCGTGAGAGCCCTCTGTTGCCAGGAGATAGTGCAGTTATGCTGAGCTAACCAGGGAAGGCCTAGGACCACGGGAAACGCAGGAGAGTCAATGAGGAAGAGACTGATTCTCTCCTTGTGACCCCCCTGCGTTACCATGCCCAAGGAGATGGTGGCTTCCCTGATTAGCCCGGACCCTAATGGTCGACTATCCAGAGYGTGAACCGGGAAAGGTCTAACTACAGGAATAATGGGGATCCCTAAACTAAGGGCTAACGCTCTGTYGATAAAATTCCCAGCTGCGCCTGAATCGACGAGCGCCTTATGCTGGGAATGCGGGGGGAAATCAGGGAAACAAACAGGTACAAACAGGTGGTYAACAGAGGACTCTGGATGAGTGTGGTGCAGACTCACCTGGGGTGACGCCAGAGTGCCCTGCCTGTTGCCTCTACTCCCAGAGGAACCGACACGGCCCCGACCAGCAGTGTGCCCTCTGCGGCCACAGATGCTGCACGTGATGGCTCCTCCTCCAGTCTCCCTACTTGCAGCCCCTACCAACTCCATGGGCACCGGAGCAGGGTTGCTAGAAGATGGCACMGACAGAGCYCCCTCTGGACTTCCGCGGTTGACCTGATGGACAAATCCACCAGTTGGTCAAAGGAGATGGTCGTCCTCGCGCAGGCTGTACCGATAGTGGTCGATGAGGGCCCTGTCGTTCCAGCCTGCTCCGGCGGCCAAGGAATTCCATGGCGCTCCACGTCCCCTGCCTCAAATGAAAGAGCGGTTCCCCCACCGCTCTACCTTCAGGCGGATGGTCAAAGACGGCCCGGAAGCGATGGGTGAACTCCCCGAGAGGCATGAGACGAGGGCAGACACTCTCTCCCTCTCCGAGGGAGCTGGGTGCACAGTGGCCAGGTAGAGGTTCAGTTGTAACAGGAATCCCTGGCACTGTGCTGCCGTCCCATCATACTCCCTGGAAAGAGAGGGACGCATCCCACTGGGACTGGTTCCGGACGAGACGGGTAGAGGTAACCCCGGTTGCGCTGGTCGAGGCACTGGGGAGACTTCCTGTCTCTCCCAGCGGTCCATAGTCTGGTCAACRCGATCCATCATGGCACCAAGATGATGTAACATAGCCGAATGTTCCTGGACGCGCTCCTGGACTCCTCTAACCGGGGTCCCTGCTCCTGCTGACTCCATGGTTCGGTGTGTAATTCTGTGTAATAAACAAGCGCACTTTAATTCCGGTCCAAAAATGACAGCACATAACAATAACGTGCCAAAAACACGGAACATAGCAAAAGTATAGCGCCTGACAAAATCCACATAACAATAAACAATTACACACAAAGACATGGTGGGGAACATAGGACTAAATACATGCAGTAATTATGGAATGAAAACCAGGTGTGTAATGGAACAAGACAAAACAAATGGATATATGAGAAATGGAGTGGCGATGGCTAGAAAGCCGGTGACATTGATCGCCGAACGCCCCCCGAACAAGGAGAGAAGCCGACTTCGGTGGAAGTCGTGACACCCTGGTMCATGATGCAAAGAACACCTCTTAAAAGAAGAGCTCTAACAGCGATCGAAGACATCAGGGTTTAGTTCCAGCAATTCCAAAAGCTCTGTCTACTGCTGGGCATATTAAGTTGAGGGATGACAGAGCCTGTCCTGCTTCATACTGGCAGTACCTCACTGATCAAAGAAAGTCTTTGGAAGTCTGGGAGCCAGAGGCAGTGCTGTTGTCTCCATGTCAGGACCAGACGTTTACCCTTGCTAATGGCCAGTCCCAGGGGGGGGCACTTGTGTAATCACAGGTGACCTTAGAATTTCATCCCAGGTGACCTTCGAATGAAAGCTCCTGGTACTTTGATGTCGATGTAAWGGCCAACTGCCATCCACTATTAAATGGCACCTGGCTTTACAGGTATGAACACAACTCAAACTAGATTTCATCAGGAACAGGCTGTTCCTGGCAAGGGAAGCATATTCTCTTCTTTATCTAAAGAGGCTCTCCATGTGCTGGCAGAAAGATAGGCCACTTCATAACTCTATACTGTGTCTCCTCCACCAGTACTCAGACTCACTGGATAACATTTGGGATGTAGGGAACCATGTGTTCAACAGAACGAAGCCAAACCAGATCCATTCATCTAGCATTACTTTCACACCTCTGATGATGTCCCTGTGTGTTGGGCTGTCTTTGTATCCTTCTCCAAGCACAACATTAGCAAGCAACAAAGTTGAAGCATACCTTGTTTAGGCGATTAAAGCCTTTTTAAGATACAAGATGCGTGGTCGTGCTAATGTCCACTTCACAGTTATAGGATAAAGAGAATTTGTTCTCCATGACTTTGGCAAATATACCAATAATCCATACATGTAATTACTAATTTCATTCAGACCCAATGAGGTGAAACATGAGTAGACACTATCATTGAGCTTAGTGAAAGCTGTGATGTAGGGGACAAAAGCCTCCCTTAATTGAATTAATCACAACTCTACTTATCATCTGAAAGGACGTATGGAATTTGAGGCAAAGGCTGTTAAAACAGTTTGATGTATGAGATTTTGCATTTGAGTCCTCTACTCTCTGGCTGGAGGTGATGTAAAATTAGAGAGGTTAGCTATTTTCCCCTAACACTGACAGCCTCAATCAAGCATGGTCAAGTACATGGACACGCTATGCAGCCAAAGCCTTGGAGACCTACAGATATAGGATCTTAATTTGATTACTATTTTGTTTCTGAGAAATTTCCTGTACAGCAGGAAATGGAGACTTGTAGTGTATTTGAGCTTTAAAACATTTTCTAAAGTTTGTCATTTCCACTTTGAAATTTCAAACATGATTTGCCCTAATGAAAAATGGATCAACCCCTACAAAAATGTCCGTTAATTATAATCCACATAATTATTTATTTTCCTACTGTCACAAAATATCTCAAATTAAGATCCTACATATGAAGCCAATGAATGAGACCTTGGGAGAAAATCTTCGGGAGGGGCTAGAGTAATCACAACATGATGATGCAGAGAGACAGGGTTTTGTAATGTTCATCATCACAATTAGCCTCATAGTAGGTGTTTATGACATGAAAGCAGACCGCGTTGAAAGTTCTCCATTTAGTCTGTTTGTTGATACTATTTATTTTCATTGAGAGGTTTATAGAACTGGGTCATTCTACAAATAGAGTGCCTTTTTGGTAGCAAAGTGTAAAAAAAAATCTATATCATAATACCGTAAGCCTCTCACCTGCGGCAGTTTGAACGTCTAATTTTAAAAATGTACCTCTCCAGAAATAAGTCTCTCACTGTTGCCGCCTGCTATCGACCCCCCTCCGCTCCCAGCTGTGCCCTGGACACCAATTGTGAATGGATCGCCCCCCATCTAGCTTCATAGTTCGTTCTGTTAGGTGACCTAAACTGGGATATGCTTAACACCCCGGCAGTCCTACAATCTAAGCTAGATGCCCTCAATCTCACACAAATCATCAAGGAACCCACCAGGTACAACCCTAAATCCAACATGGGCACCCTCATAGACATTATCCTGACCAACTCGTCCTCCAAATACACCTCCGCTGTTTTCAATCAGGATCTCAGCGATCACTGCCTCATTGCCTGTATCCGCTATGGGTCCGCGGTCAAACGACCAACCCTCATCACTGTCAAACGCTCCCTAAAACACTTCTGCGAGAAGGCCTTTCTAATCGACCTGGCCCGGGTATCCTGGAAGGATATTGACCTCATCCCGTCAGTCAAGGATGCCTGGTCATTCTTTAAAAGTAATTTCCTCACCATCTTAGATAAGCATGCCCTGTTCAAAAAATGCCGAACTAAGAACAGATATAGCCCTTGGTTCACTCCAGACCTGACTGCCCTTGACCAGCACAAAAACATCCTGTGGCAGACTGCAATAGCATCGAATAGTCCCCGCGATATGCAACTGTTCAGGGAAGTCAGGAACCAATACACGCAGTCAGTCAGGAAAGCAAAGGCTAGCTTTTTCAAGCAGAAAAGAGCTACGCATCCTGTAGCTCTAACTCCAAATAGTTTTGGGACACTGTAAAGTCCATAGAGAACAAGAGCACCTCCTCCCAGCTGCCCATTGCACTGAGTCTAGGTAACACGGTCACCACTGATAAATCCAGAATAATCGACAATTTCAATAAGCATTTCTCAACGGCTGGCCATGCCTTCCTCCTGGCTACTCCAACCCCGGCCAACAGATTCGCCCTCCCCGCAGCTACTCGCCCAAGCCTCCCCAGCTTCTCCTTCACCAAAATCCAGACAGCAGATGTTCTGAAAGAGCTGCAAAACCTGGACCCGTACAAATCAGCTGGGCTAGACAATCTGGACCCTCTCTTTCTAAAGCTATCCGCCGCCATTGTTGCAACCCCTATTACCAGCCTGTTCAACCTCTCTTTCGTATCGTCCGAGATCCCTAAAGATTGGAAAGCTGCCGCGGTCATCCCCCTCTTCAAAAGGGGTGACACCCTAGACCCAAACTGTTACAGACCTATATCCATCCTGCCCTGCCTATCTAAAGTCTTTCGAAAGCCAAGTTAATAAACAGATCACTGACCATTTCGAATCCCACCGTACCTTCTCCCCTGTGCAATCCGGTTTCCGAGCCAGTCACGGGTGCACCTCAGCYGCGCTCAAGGTACTAAACGATATCATAACCGCCATCGATAAAAGACAGTACTGTGCAGCTGTCTTCATCGACCTGGCCAAGGCTTTCGACCCTGTCAATCACCGTATTCTTATCGGCAGACTCAATAGCCTTGGCTTTTCTAATGACTGCCTCGGCTGGTTCACTAACTACTTTGCAGACAGAGTTCAGTGTGTCAAATCGGAGGGCATGTTGTCTGGACCTCTGGCACTCTATGGGGTTACCACAGGGTTCAATTCTCGGGCCGACTCTTTTCTCTGTATATATCAATGATGTCGCTCTTGCTGCGGGCGATTCCCTGATCCACCTCTACGCAGATGACACCATTCTGTATACTTCTGGCCCTTCCTTGGACACTGTGCTAACTAACCTCCAAACGAGCTTCAATGCCATACAACACTCCGTCCGTGGCCTCCAACTGCTCTTAAACGCTAGTAAAACCAAATGCATGCTTTTCAACCGTTCGCTGCCCGCACCCGCCCGCCCGACTAGCATCACCACCCTGGACGGTTCTGACCTAGAATATGTGGACAACTATAAATACCTAGGTGTCTGGCTAGACTTCCAGACTCATATTAAACATCTCCAATCCAAAATCAAATCTAGAATCGTCTTTCTATTTCGCAACAAAGCCTCCTTCACTCACGCTGCCACCTAATTATTAGCTCCTATGGCCTATTTCTTGCCTACCTCCTCATGCCTTTTGCACACACTGTATATAGACTTTCTTTTTTCTAATGTGTCATTGACTTGTTAATTGTGTTATTGGCTTGTTTATTGTTTACTMCATATGTAACTCTGTGTTGTTGTCTGTGTCACACTGCTTTGCTTTATCTTGGCCAGGTCGCAGTTGCAAATGAGAACTTGTTCTCAACTAGCCTACCTGGTTAAATAAAGGTGAAATATATATATATTTTTTAAAGGATCGATTTTCTTCATTTTAGGTTCAAAAGAAGCGAGTCGTCCTCTCACATGGTACTGGCAACTTTACATTCCACTGTGTTTTGTATAATTCTTGTTGTTGTTGTTTTTGTGTTTTGGAATGTCCGGTATCCCTGGKATACCATGCTGTCACAAAGTAAGTGATGTAAAACACATCTGTAGAATGACTTCATTACASCCATAATGCTCATTGACTGGACCTTCCAAGTAACCTTAGGAATTATGCATCACAATCAGTGGAGGCTGCTGAGGGGAGGACGGCTCACAATAATGGCTACCGCACGGCAAGCGTTACCAGAGCGCCAAGTCTAGGACCAAAAGGCTCCTCAACAGCTTCTACCCCCAAGCCATGAGACTGCTGAACAACAACATAAAATCGCCACCGGACAATTTACATTGACCCCCCCCCTTTTGTACACTGCTGCTACTCGCTGTTTGTTTGTTACCTATGCATAGTCACTTCGCCCCCACCTACATGTACAGATTACCTCAACTAGCCTGTACCCCCGCACACTGACTCTGTACCAGTGCCCCCTGTATATAGCCTCGTTATTCTTATTGTGTTACTTTTTATTTTAGTAAATATTTTCTTCTTCTTGAATTGCACTGTTGGTTAAGGGCTTGTAAGTAAGCATTTCATGGTAATGTCTACACTTGTTGTATTCGGCGCATGTGACAAATAAAGTTTGATTTGATTTGATGTAGAAGCACGGTGGCTAAGAAAAACCTCTTCTGGCTGTGCAGGATGGAGATTATAACAGTACATGGCCAAGATGTTCAAATGTTCATAGATGACCAGCAGGGTCAAATAATAATAATCCCTCCAGCCATTACCACAAACCCATCCTCCCCAATTAAGGTGTCACCAACCYCCTGTGATCAGAATATATAAAATTGCAACATGCAGCAATCCACGGTATCCAAGGCACAGTCATAGAAATATAATGATTATATTTCTATGGGCAGAGTAATATCCTCTCATCTGCCTTATAGCAGCCTATAGGCAGATCTCACGATCCGCTGCCGTGTTAACCCCAACTCTTAAACTAACCCTTACATCCTTTCAAATAATGCTCTCTGCATCACAATAGTAATTMTATTTCTATTGTAGGCTATTTTTTTATTTTTTTTTAGAGATATGGAAAAGATGGGTTCATGGTAGGTCTATCAAAACATGCACCACCAATACAGGCTGCAGCAAGCGGGCATATCGCACATATCGATTAAGTTCTGGGTCCATATATGTTAAGAGAAGAGATCAGAACCGGAACGAAGAGCTCCACTCTCTCTCTTTGCAAGTTACGGGCAAGTCTATGGGTCAAATGTCTCCTCCCCTTTCGAAATATGCTAACACCTGAGAAATTGTGATTTGTCCAATGCACCGGAACTAATGCTGCTTGTTATTTCACGCATCCTGATGTATCATGACAGATCTACGGTACCATTTATGTTTATGTAGTCTGTCCATGAGATATTACACATCTCGCTAACCTTAGTAGCGGTCCAGAAAGTCCCATGATCCCACGGGAAATATGGAATTTAAAAAAAAAATGCTGCAGAGTTTAAGTTAAGAATGTTGGTAGCCTATCCAGAGACCAAAAAGCTGAACAGATAAACACATATTTGATTCGCAGGAGGGTTACATTTAAGAATTACATTTAATCAAATAATACATTTCCAACGATTTACACACGTAAGGGTGAGGTGCAGCTAGTAATGATTTATTTCACTTAATTAACATTCTGTCATAAAGAGCACATGTTCAACATAACAACAAACATATTTTCCAATCTCAAGAGGTTAAATTACAAAAAATGACTATAAAAGTGACAATAAAGTGACAGGGTTGACCGTAACAGGGTTGACTGTAACAGGGTTGATGATTCATCTTATATCAGCCGTTACTCCCCTTGTGACAAGGGGACTGGAATCTTGTTGTGTGCAACAGGTAGGGGAAATTGAATGCAAGCTTAACAACAATATTTGAACCATATTAAAATGAGAGTTCAGTTCCGGTAACAGGGTTGACCTTAAACCTGAGGGGACAAATGTAAATAAATCACTGATCACATTAAACCAATATGAATCTTCAGAAATAACTTTTTCAAAGCAACAACATTTCTAGGGCTTTACAATGATGGTGAAAACTTAAACTAGGTTAAGTGTGGGTTAAAATCGTCCAATAAGTTTACATGTCAAAATGGGGATCTTCTGAGAAAACAACTAATTTATTTGAATGAAAACACATTACTTTTGGAATTGTATCATGGTTTAGTTAGATCGTAGATGTATGTGATCTAACTGTTAAATGTAACGTTTTATCAAAATGTACATAATGTCAGAGGGACATGAAAGTCACTCTATTTCTGGAACAACCCAACTGTAAGCTTACAACAGGATTTTCACTGACAATCAAATCAAATCTTATTTGTTACATGCGACGAATACAACAAGTGTAGACCTTACAGTGTAATGCTAACTTACAAGCCCTTAAACAACAATGCAGTTAAGAAAAACAAGTTAAGTAAAAAATAGATATCTAAAAAATAGAAAAGAAAAGTAACAAATAATTAAACAGCAGCAGTAAAATAAGATAATTGTGGTAATATGTACATGTAGGTAGAGTTAAAGTGACTATGCAAAGATAAACAGAGTAGCAGCAGTGTAAAAGAGGGGTCTGGGTAGCCCTTTGATTACCTGATCAGGAGTCTTATGGGTTGGGGGTAGAAGATGTTAAGCCTTTTGGACCTAGACTTGGCGCTCCGGTACTGCTTGCCATGCGGTAGCAGAGAAAACAGTCTATGACACCGCCTGGTATAGAGGTCCAGGATGGTAGGACGCTTGGCCCCAGTGGTGTACTGGGCCGTACGCACTACCCTCTGTAGTGCCTTGCGGTCGCAGGCCGAGCAGTTGCCATACCAGGCGGTGATGCAACCAGTCAGGATGCTCTCGATGGTGAAGCTGAAGAACCTTTTGAGGATCCGAGGACCGATGCCAAATCTTTTCCGTCTCCTGAGGGGGAATAGGCTTTGTCGTGCCCTCTTCACGACTGTCTTAGTGTGTTTGGACCATGATAGTTTGTTGGTGATGTGAACACCAAGGAACTTGAAGCTCTCAACCTGCTCCACTACAGCCCCGTCGATGAGACCATATGTACCAAAGTGTGAAAGACCGGGAGCTGTAGACTGGCACAGTAAACAAGTACATTTTAGTACAATAGTTGTGTTGTTCCACCAATTAGGTCCCTTTTGAGTAGGGGGAAAACAACATTTGAACATTCTGTCATAAAGAGCACATGTTCAATTTAATAAAACATTTATAAAATAAAACCTTTTTCCACATCTCAAGAGGTTAAATAAAAAAAGGACTCTAGTAAGTGCCTATTAAGTGCCAAATAAAGTAACAGAGTTGACCCTAACACTTTATCTTAAATCAGCCATAAATCCCCTCATGACAGAGGGAATGGAAGCTGGTCGTGTGCAAGAGGGAGGGACAATTGAATGCTAGCTTCATAAACAAGTTTTTTATTGTTAAAACAATTCTAGCCTGTTGATCTATAGGTAATAGGGTTGACGTGTTATGCTCGACCTGCTCAGTTTTCCACAACAAAACACCAGAAAATTGCCAAAAAGAGTAGAACAGGCTCACCTGCTTTTACACTATGATTTGACTATTAGATGTTCAATGTCTCTTTTGAAAAAATATTTAAAAGGAATAGTTTCACCATATTAAAATAAGAGTTCAGTTGACATTTTTTTTAACCTTAAAATGAATCACTAACAACATGAAATAAATAAGAATCTTCAGAAATTACTTTGTCAAAGCAACAAAATAACTAGGACTTTACAATGATGGTGAAAACATGGAGAAATGTTAGGGTTAAGTGGGTTAAAATCTGAATGTCAAAATGAATGTTAAATGTCAAAATGCTGAATTGTGGCACTTTATAAGTCTTTATTCATATTAAAATCTGATTTATTGAATTTTCCATGATTATATTAAAGGGAACTTAATTTAATATAACATGCTTTTATAATTCAATATTTGTGCACAATTTCTACAAACAATATCAAAGGGACGCTAAAGGCACTCATTTCGTGGAATGATCCATAAATAAGATTGATTAATGCGACAGACACTTAAAGCGTCCAATCAAAATGGACAATGTTCAAAAAGGCCCCACATTTAACTACTGTATCCTCCTGACCACCAATGAGACAAGAGACAAAGATGTAAATAGATTGTATCATGTAAGGGGATGGATGTAATTATTTATCATCCTAGAGCATCTGATCGAAAACCAAGTAAAGGCTTTCAGACCCAGTGCTTATTTATGAAACACAAAAATTGATTTATTTTCGACCATATCAACATGTTTACTATTGCATTCTCTGTGACCTGACCACACACAAATCTCCCAGTGTTCATAAAAAACACAACTCTGGTCCTGTCCGTGGAAGTAAACTGGCATTCATCTGGCAAGGGAAAGTAACTACATGTAGAGGAATGATTGGGCATGCAAGACAAAAATGGCACCCTATCATGTTAGAGTGATGAATCACTAATCTCACTTGCCCTCTGGCTGTTCATGCTAATCAAGTTTTGAGTTTCAATGTCACATGCACAAGCTCTAACCCCAACAATGACAGAATGTTAAAACATTGTTTTCAATAACAATGTAACACTAAAAATAACAAGGTAGAACAAAAACACACAAGATATAAAAATAAGAAATAAGAAGAACACGATAAAGTAAGTAAGCATACTATATACAGGGTCAGTCAGTTTCAGTACCATATTTACAATGTTCAGGAATACCGGAGTGATAAAGATAGATACACTATATATACAAAAGTATGTGGACACCCCTTCAAATGAGTGGATTTGCCTATTTCAGCCACACCCGTTGCTGACAGGTGTATAAAATTGAGCAATGACATTCTAGACGATTCTGTGCTTCCAACTTTGTGGCAACAGTTTGGTGAAGGCCCTTTCCTGTTTTAACATGGCAATGCCACCGTGCACAAAGCGAGGTCCATACAGAAATGGTTTGTCGACATCGGTGTGGAAGAACTTGACTGGCCTGCACAGAGCCCTGACCTCAACCCCATCAAATACATTTGGCATGAATTGGAACGCAGACTGCAAGCCAGGCCTAATCGCCCAACATCAGTGCCAGACCTCACTAATGYTCGTGGCTGAATGGAAGCAAGTCCGCCCACCAATGTTCCAACATCTAGTGGAGGCTGTTATAGCAGCAAAGGGGGGACCAACTCCATATTAATACCCAATACCCACATACATTTGGTCATGAAGTGTATGTCACTTTATATTTTATGATGACTTTTTTGGGTGGCGGTACCCCCTAAACCCACTGGGCTCTGTACAGGGCACAAAACAACCACTCARAGTTTAACAGGTTAAGAAGAGATGCTGGACTGTTCTGGAGTGGCCATCGAAGAGTCTAGGTCTGAATCACATCCATAACCTATGGCGAGATCTGAAAACAGCATTTGGGGTAGGGAACCCCTCAAATATTGAAGAGCAGTTTGTGGCTGAAAAGTGGGTCAAATTGTCAGTAGAAAGACGCAGCAAGCTCATTGGTGGCTGTTTGTCTGCAGTTCTCTTGGCTAAAGGCTGTGCAACCAAGTACTAGCTCTGGGGTGCCAATCATTTCGTCCATGCAATTTGTCTTAAAAATGTAAACTCAGTTTAGACATTTATTGGTTCTGAAATTTTGAAAAATCCAGTAACAAGGTGTGGTGCCCAAAATATATATTTTTTAAATTTCAACTTATTTTAGAAGAAATGGGGAAACTCTATTCATCAAATATCCTCAGAAAACCCACATTGCAAAGAATCCCACACAAATAGGCTACTCATCCAGGGACAATTTATATCTCATTAGTGGTCGCCATATTCATTTATACAGTAGGATGCTTACTCAGGCAATTCAGACTAAGTACCTTAGCTCAAGGATATCATCTGGGAATGGAACCGCTATATCCTCTTCAACACTCCGATGTTCTGCTGACTAAGGTGGAAATGTTTTGGAAACGGACTTTCCAGGGATAGGAAAATGTATCCAATCATGTCTCCTAGCTATTAGGGAACATTAAGCATCCAGAAAGAGCCTGAATGATGGCAAGCATGAGTTCAGTGATGGCATTTATGTCATACAGAGGCAGAGGTCAAAAAAGCTAAATGTTTTGTTGCTTACTGGACTCAGATATAGCGACCTCACACAGCAACATTATTTGGGGCATTGCAAAAGTACGATAATGTAGGCACTCACTATGGTAAGTGGCTCTGGATAAGATCATCTGGTAAATTACTMAAATGTAAAAATGTAAATGACGGTGACCTGAAGGGAGAAGTGTGCAATTGTGGCCTGCAATTTGGGGTGTTCCCGCATGTGGGCATTACTGCATATGCAGGAACCCCTTTTTAATACTTCGTGCCTGCCTGTCCAGCACTGTTAAGGACGGTAAGGGCAGGTGTTCATGGAAGAACCAATGGGATGCTCGAGGTTCTGCAGATGTAGGAATGCCCACATGCAGGAACACCCCAAATTTCAGGCTGCAGTTGACTGAAGAGGTTGAATCTCTTTTCTACTGCTGGGCAATAGCCAATGTGTGTTTTCATCTGAATTAGCCTGTGGGGAGTCTTTGTATGGTCATTTATAGTAATTCCATGCATGTGCGTGCACTGCGCAAAGGAACACTGTATTATGCATATACTTGTATGGCAAGGCGGGAAAGTTCCGTCTGTCCCCAATGCGCAAACGTGCCCATGTTGCTAACCTCCCACGCTATGGAGGAATGTCACCTTTAATTCTCCAGGAGAGAGAGAGAGAGAAAGCCTACTGTCACTCCAATCAATAAATTGCCTCCCTTATTGGCGTGCGGGCAGCAATTGGACTGTGCCAAACTCCCGCGCCGTGCGCACTCGTGCATTCCTCTGAAGCGATGGAGGTCCATCTGACCTGTCCTTAGACGATATTGCCGACTTCAGACACATTTGAGAGTTCCATCACAAAAAAACAAACATTTATTTGGATACTTTCAAAGGATGAGACGAAATGTGTTGTGATGGATAAATGATGATTGAACCATTCAGAAGGTATGTGCCCACATTTATAGCCTGATATATGTTGGTTACCCTTTCATTATTTTTGGTAGCATACCATAGGCTATAACCTATTTTATATGTGTTTTTTTAAAGGATAGTTTCATTTTATCATACCGAGGCTATGATAGGCTATCATATTACCAAATAACATGTTGGTCATTAATAGGGACCAGCTTCCATTTTAATGCCTTTGTTTTGCTTCTTCATCTTCTTCATCTAATCTTTGAATGCATTATGGCATTGCAAGAGGAAAATTGTAACAAATAACCTCTACAAAATTAGTTTCTTGAGTTTAATGAGAGATATCARGACACCAGGTACAGGTGCTGCAGGTGTTGCAAAGTCTATAATTGAAAAACAAGGGATGCATGCCCCAAACGTAAACTTTAAGACTATAACAAGTCAAAACAACTGTATGTTCAATATGTGCAAATGAAAAATAGTTGAGGAAAGGTCAAATAACACCCAGCACAAATATTTCCTATTTATCAATGGGAGTGGGTGAGCAGTGGAATAATGGACAACAGGATGAAGGGTGATGGCCTTGTATGACTGATCCCTTTAGCACAGGAATGGCTGAGTCACATGCCAGTCACTTATGGACACAATGCTCCACAGAGTATGTGGCACAGTATTACCATTATTGTTATCCCACAGACAGGTTTTGATTGATTTCCAAACTGAAACTATTTTGGTGTATAACTCAGCTCAGCCGCTACCTTGACAAAGTGAAAGTTTAAGCCACAGTATGTGATGACAGCACAGGTAGGCTATTTCTAGTCAGCTGGCTGGTTAAACTTGAAGAGCCACTAGTTGAAATGACAAAGTTATAGAAAGACACCATTAAATGATTTGAAGAACCACTGGTTGCATGTGACAGATATAAATACTTAATTTGAAAAGGAAATTGCTGAACATGAAACTATTTGAATATTGTTCATATTAGGCTTCCTTCTCTCAATGGATGCACACACATCACACTAGACATTTACATTAGAGATATTTACATTTAGAAATGCTTATAATTGCCTTTCCAATGAAAAACTGTGACAGACCCGTCCCTGTGTTGTGGTTTGAGCAGGGATGGCCATGGAAGTAATGAAAATAATGCTTTTTGTATTTCATCCCACATACATTGTATGTCCGTTGTTCAAGCATGACAAAGCCATAATACCATTTGCATAAGTAATGTAATCTGCAGCCATTTAAATAAGCCAGATTCTAGATATGTTTGTCAATTGAATTTTCTTTTCATCATTTTTTTTTGTATCAACAGCTGTTTGAAAGTGTCACTGACTGAAATGGGTCCTTTTTAACATGGCCTTCATGAAAAACCAATTTTCCCCTGTATGCAAAACATCCAGCTACTCCCTAGTAGGCAATAATAAAGTATTGAGTGTTCCCKGTGCTCCTAAATTGAATTTAGGGGCAAAAGGATTACATTCAGGATTACATTTAGAGCTTCATGCTGAGTATTGACTTGATATTGATGTCATGGGGCTGCAATGACACAGTTAGAATACTATGCTGAGCATAACAGCCTCCAATATGACTGTGAATCACTGATTCCCTGATCGCTTCTGCCACCGTGTGGAGAAGTTATCTACTCATCGAGAAAATTTGTCATTTTGAATACAAATAACGAAAACCTGTATCATGTTMTAATATTCTCTAATCAATGTTTTGTCACACAAAAATAATAAACCAGAAATTATGTTTTTTTYCCCCTTCGCAGTGTCTCCAAATATAAGGGAAAGCACAGTAGGGGTAGCATGGTAGGGAAAGTATGGTAGTAAGAGAGAGAAAAGGATCTGGATTAGGGACACAGACAACTGTAATGGAGAACGAGGAGTATGGTAGATAGTTCTGGAGCCTAAGAGTTTAAATAAACTGCATGTCAGAACCAGAAGGCTCCTTCAAAATGGAACCAGAGACTGATATGGTGTTGGTAGTGATCTTTCTCAGCATTGTGACCCTGATCACTGCCTTAATGAACAGTGCAGTCATATTGACGATCATTAACACAAAAAAACTCCACCTGCCCGCCAACTACCTGATCTGCTCTCTGGCTGTCACTGACTTCCTGGTGGCCATCTTGGTGATGCCCCTTAGCGTCCTCTACATCGCCACAAAGAAGTGGCTGCTGGGATGTGTCGTCTGTGAGGCATGGCTGAGCGTGGACATGACCTGCTGCACCTGCTCCATCCTGCATCTGTGTGCCATCGCACTGGACCGCCACTGGGCCATCACCAACGCCCTGGAGTACGCCTGCAAGAGAACCCCGTGCCACGTCGCCATCATGGTTACCATCGCGTGGACCATCTCTGTCCTCATTTCAGTGCCGCCTCTGTTACGGAGGCACAGCGGGGATGACAACTTCGGCAATTACACCAAGTGTCTCATCGAGCATGACCACATCGGCTACACCATCTACTCCACCTTTGGGGCCTTCTACATCCCAATGGCCATCATCCTCATCCTCTACTACCGGATCTTCATCGCAGCCCGGACCTTGTACCACAAACGGAGCTCCTCGGGAGCCCAGTGTAAGAGGAGAGCCAGCAGCCACAACTGCCTCAGTAGCTGCCGTGTCACACCAACGCCTCTCTGTGCGTCTGAGCAGTCTGCCTCGGACCCCGCGCTAAACACAGAGCTAAATATACTCAATGGCCCCAACCTGCATAAGTCAGACAGTGGGGGACCGGGGGGGACCTGTGATGAGAGGACCCAGATCTGTGCCTCCAGAGAGAGGAAGGCTGCCCGCACACTGGGCCTCATCCTGGGGGCTTTTATCCTATGCTGGCTGCCTTTCTTTGTTAAGGAGTTACTGGTGGGCCTCCGGGTGTTTCATGCATCAGCACAGGTGTCAGACTTTCTCACGTGGCTGGGATACGTTAACTCACTCATCAACCCCCTGCTCTACACTAGCTTCAATGAGGACTTCAAGCAGGCCTTTAAGAAACTGCTCCGATGTAAAGAGTGCAAATAGGACTGCTTTCTTGGATATGTCTGGGCTGATTGTTGATTGGCTGTAAACAATATATTAAAGAAGCCATATGTTTTTATACATGAAGAATACATTTTCTTTTGGAATAAAAGCTGGTTTCATTCTAACTGAGATAATTGTATTGTTCCTTTATCCAGAAGAGTTCTAAACAGATAATTTACAACAAGTACATACAGTGCATTTAGTTGACAATATGTTAATAAAAACATAAGTAATAAAATACTAAAAGCAATTAGTCTTAATGCTTTACAGTAGCTTATAGAATTAACATTTTGAACCCAATAATACAATTACTGATTGGAGTACAGTTATGACTCATGACATTGTTGCTGAGCTAAAAAGAGCCTTTAATGCTCAGAGATTTCATGTGCCATCCTCCATGCTTATTGAGTTACATCTGCCAGGGCCTAGTGTCCAACGCAACCAAGGCTGGGAGACTTAAAAACACAGGTAAACGGAAAGATGAAGAGATACTACTGCAACTTAAAGGGGCAATCTGCAATTTAAACAATAACAAAGCCTCACCCCACCACTGTTTCAGTAAACAGCTAAAGCTAAAGGATGGTGCTGGAGAAATGTAACCACTCAAATTCATAAACAGCAATAGATGCAAGGACTGACCATACATGATAAACATTATAGTTTTATCTATGTTTTTAGGCCATAAAGTGTTTGTTTACAATTACATTGTTAACAAACAATGGAGTATAACAAGCTTATATTTTGGGTTCTGAGGGGGTACGAAAAGTTGAGCTAAGCTCATGAGGCATGTATAAGTTATAGTCTTCAAGAATCAATGGGTATATATAATTCATTTAAAAGTCCACAATTATTTTAGCAATCATAGATTGCTCCTTTGATAATCATCCTTGACATTTCCAACGTTCAGAGGTGGATAGATTGATATATTCCTGATTGTTCTTCAAGCATTCATGCATTGTCATTACCTATTGTAGTTACAGTTGAAGTCGGAAGTTTACATACACTTAGTTTTTCAACCACTCCACAAATTTCTTGTTAACAAACTATAGTTTTGGCAAGTCGGTTAGGACATCTACTTTGTGCATGACACGAGTAATTTTTCCAACAATTGTTTACAGACAGATTATTTCACTTATAATTCACTGTATCACAATTCCAGTGGGTCAGAAGTTTACATACACTAAGTTGACTGTGCCTTTCAACAGCTTGGAAAATTCCAGAAAATGATGTCATGGCTTTAGAAGCTTCTGATAGGCTAATTGACATCATTTGAGTCAAGTGCAGGTGTACCTGTGAATGTATTTCAAGGCCTACCTTCAAACTCAGTGCCTCTTTGCTTGGCATCATGGGAAAATCAAAAGAAATCAGCCAAGAACTCAGAAAAAAATTGTAGACCTCCACAAGTCTGGTTCATCCTTGGGAGCAATTTCCAAACGCCTGAAGGTACCACGTTCATCTGTACAAACAATACTACGCAAGTATAAACACCATGGGACCACGCAGCCGTCATACCGCTCAGGAAGGAGACACGTTCTGTCTCCTAGAGATGAACTACTTTTGTGCGAAAAGTGCAAATCAATCCCAGAACAACAGCAAAGGACCGTGTGAAGATGCTGGAGGAAACGGGTACAAAAGTATCTATATCCACAGTAAAACAAGTCCTATATCGACATAACCTGAAAGGCCGCTCAGCAAGGAAGATGCCACTGCTCCAAAACCGCCATAAAATATCCAGACTACGATTTGCAACTGCACATGGGGACAAAGATCGTACTTTTTGGAGAACTGTCCTATGGTCTGATTAAACAAAAATAGAACTGTTTGGCCATAATGACCATTGTTATGTTTGGAGGAAAAAGGGGGAGGCTTGCAAGCCGAAGAACACCTTCCCAACCGTGAAGCACAGGAGTGGCAGCATCATGTTGTGGGGGTGCTATGCTGCAGGAGGGGCTGGTGCACTTCACAACATAGATGGCATCATGAGGATGGAAAATTATGTGGATATATTGAAGCAACATCTCAAGACATCAGTCAGGAAGTTAAAGCTTGGTCGCAAATGGGTCTTCCAAATGGACAATGACCCCAAGCATACTTCCAAAGTTGTGGCAAAATGGCTTAAGGACAACAAAGTCAAGGTATTGGAGTGGCCATCACAAAGACCTGACCTCAATCCCATAGAAAATTTGTGGACAGAACTGAAAAAGCGTGTGCGAGCAAGGAGGCCTTACAAACCTAACTCAGTTACAYCAGCTCTGTCAGGAGGAATGGGCCAAATTTCACCCAACTTATTGTGGGAAGGTTGTGGAAGGCTACCCGAAACGTTTGACCCAAGTTAAACAATTTAAAGGCAATGCTACCAAATACTAATTGAGGGTATGTAAACTTCTGACTCAMTGGGAATGTGATGAAAGAAATAAAAGCTGAAATAAATCATTCTCTCTAATATTATTCTGACATTTCACATTCTTAAAATAAAATGGTGATCCTAACTGACCTAAAACAGGGAATTTTTACTAGGATTAAATGTCAGGAATTGTGAAAAWTTTTGTTTAAATTTATTTGGCTAAGGTGTATGTAAACTTCCGACTTCAACTGTACCTATTTGGAAGGAAATGAAAGGTTTGTTGTTGACAAGTCAACCTGGGACAATTTGGAAGAATTACATGCATTTAGCTTTGCTTTACGTTGCCTTGAATTGAGTTCATAGAAAGTTCTAAGCAGTAACCACAATATAACCTTAWTGTAGAGCACAGATGCATTAGCATACATCTAATTTAATTGAGGATACACTGAACTATATGATTCTTCACTGAATAATTAATGTAATTACATGAATATAAGCATGTAACAATAAACTGAGTTTCTGATGTAAATATCTATTTGGCTCTCTGGGAGGGTAAAATTATTTCACATACAGTATTCATTGCTTGCACACATGTTAGCACTGCCGCAGAGGATTATAGATCAGGGCCAGGGTCTAGCCCTCATGGTTTATTTTAGAAACCCTGTTTATTTCATGAGAAATCTTTCACTTTTGTGTGTACATATTTACACATTTTTGGGGTTATAATCCAGCATCGAAAGATTAATCAGATATTCAAAGTATTAAAAATGACCTTAGATGTAATGATTTACAAAGCAAAAGACCATGAACATAAGGTAAACTAATGAACCAATGATCCCGCCTCGCCCCCAATTGCATAACAACAGTTACCTAGTAACATCCCATCTGTTTAAGGGATTAGAAGCTCCCATCCATAGTCAGGATGGAAGTTTGTTTTGTCTTGTCTTTCGACGGCAGTGCAGTTTCTTTTTTCATTTCAAGGATTATGAGGCATGTAGCTAAGTGGACAATGACTCGCACAAAGAGATCACTGATAAGGTTGGAGGGGTTTACCTAATCCCAGTTGAGCACATGGACAGCAGTATAAAAGTTCATGCTGGGAGCAGTAGGCTCTTCACTGAGCACTGAACAGGCTTCCACCAAGAGACACATACAACAGGTAATGCTTTTTCCATTCAGTATGTTGTGTTTCCAATGTATATTTCACYGTTTTTTTGTGTTTATCAGTTATTAACTTCTGATATTAATATGTTGGTTTTGAATGATTTGTTAATTTTTCTTGTCAGATAATTGCCACCCGCCACTATGATGTACTTGTTGAAATCAATTGGAGTATCCCTCATCCTGTCCATACTTCTGTACATGGCAGATTCTTATCCAAACAGTGACATGACAAACGGTAAACTTTACGTTACATTACTATGAAAGTACTGTTTTTGTCCAAATGACCAGTGAGTTGTTCTTGGAGATGGCCTACTGTTGTCATTAGAGAATATAAATCGGTATATAACCTCCTTTTTGCCAAAGTGTGTGTTTACAAGGATGAGAGACACACATTGGCGGTACAAGGTGCATAAAGTTTACAGATCAGATTGTTCATTCGATTTTCAATTAATTTATGTCTTCACTATCTTCACAGTGGGCTGTGAGGAATGCAAACTGAAGGAGAACAAAGTATTCTCAAACCCGGGCGCCCCTGTCTACCAGTGTACAGGCTGCTGCTTTTCCAGAGCTTATCCAACCCCACTGCAGTCTAAGAAAACCATGTTGGTCCCAAAGAACATCACCTCTGAAGCCACATGCTGCGTTGCAAAAGAAGGGAAAAGGGTAAGACAATATATTTAGCTAATTAAGTGTAGGAGTTGGAATTGATATCCTCAGCTCCAGAAAGTTTGATCATCTGACATGACGACATTCCTAGTGTCATGCACATAACGTGTAAATGTAACATTTATAAAGAACTAGAATGAACCCGAATGTGGTTTTTCAAACCATCTCTCTTTCTCTTGATTCTTCTTCTCCTTCTCCTCCTCTCTCAGGTGGTGGTGGACAACATCAAGCTGACGAACCACACAGAGTGTTGGTGCAACACCTGTTATCACCATAAGTCATAAACTGTCTGTGAGGCCAGRAATATCCTTATCGCAGAAGTTAAAGCTTAGCAACAGATACTAGGCATTTTGCACAACTTATTCCTKAAGTGTTTTAAGAGAAATCACAWATTAAGAGATCATTGGCTGCGTTTAAACAAGCAGCCCAATTCTGATATTTTTTCCATTAATTGGTCTTTTGACCAAACACGTCAACTCTTTTCACATCAGATATTTTTCCAGAGTTGATCTGATTAATCAAAAGACCAATTAGTGAAAAAAATATCAGAATTGGGCTGCCTGCGTAAACCCAGCCAATGTCATCCACAAAAGGTGATAGTCTGCTGAGAATATTTATAGTGCTCTTAATATATTACTGTCACAATTATGAAGTTGTATTCCTGTAGCTTACTGTGTTGATCAAATGTAGACTTTACTATATGAATTGAATACTGATTAAAATGTTTTTCAGTATTTTACCACATGTTGTGCCCTCTGCTTCTTTTTTTGAGCAACTGATGCCCTGAAGTAAAACCAATGTTTATGGGTTTACGAAAAATAAATAAAAATTGTTTCTCTCCCAAGCCACTCAGGATTTTATCTTCACACAGCTGCCTCAGGTAGGCTTAGAAGGCTGTGTTACACAGGCAGCCCAATTCTGATATTATTTTTTATTATTAATTTGTCTTTTGACCAATCAGATCAGCCCTGAAAAAGATATGATGTGAAAAGATCTGATGTGATTGGTCAAAAGATAAATTAGTGGGGGGAAAAAATAACAGAATTCGACTTTAACYGCTGTCTGTTCTTCTTCCGTGGCTTAACCCAACAAGAGAAGGTCACAAGTGTTTCCTTAAAAGCTGTCTGGGTTTAAACACCTTCTATTGTACAGAAAGTGAATAGCTTAATCARTTGATAGAGACAGAATTAGATTACTTCGCAAGCAAAGTACATTTTTTGTCTCCTCAGCTATGAAAGGTTGTAGCTCAGCTTCTGAATGTCAAAGAAACTAAACAATGATATATATCCTTGTTTCTAGCATAAAGCATAGTGGATCAAAGCGCTGTTATAGGTCCCTTTATAYAATCAGATCCGTTTAATTTACTTCAAAATCTTAAGCTAACAAGGGGTGAGTTTGTGTTTTCTGCCATTTTCTTTAATAAAATGTAGGCCAATGGCATACCATCTCATACCCCCTCAATTCGAGTCTTGGTTTTAATTTAACAGCCCTGACACAGAGGTAGGCTATTTAAAGAGTGCATGGTGGGTGGAGGAATTGACTGCCAAATTTATGGATATAACAGCCTATAGCCTAATTTTGTCTGTCAAACAGGTAGGCCTACCTCTTATTTCTTAAATAGGAAGAGAATGGCTCCAACACAAAGACCTCTTTTTGTTAGTAAAAACTAATTAAAATGGAGATGGTTGAAATGAATAATGCCTACTGGAATTTGACAAGTTTCAGCAGCATGAACTGGCCATTTCTGATTGATTTTACGGCGGCTCCTGCTTCAAGATTGACCACCACCAATGGCAGACCGTCATTCAGGGCCGGTGGGGCAGAGCCCCACCTGTTGTGAGCCCCACATTTTTAGCAATTGTTTTTACAATTGCTTTTTAAAAAACTTTTTTTTTAAATGGGGGGGGGGGGCTCTGGCCCACCTTCCCTGAATGACAGTCTGCCATTGGTGGTGGTCAATCTTGAAGCAGGAGCCGCAGCAAAATCAATCAGAAATGGGCAGTTCATGGTGCTGAAACTTGCCTGTTTTGCATGTTATTTTGACACGAATAAGTGCCATATATCAGTTGTTTGGCCACAGATAAAATGACGTCAAATCACATTATATCTTCAGTAGCTTTCAAAATCTTAGCTAGCGGTCAYCATCATGAATCAAGTCGACAATCTACTGGCAAATCCCTTTTAATCCTTGTCATATGAAGAGAAATAATGAAGAGAAATTATAGATAAAACATATGCTCATCAGCCATTGGACATAAATATTACACAACAAGTTGGAAATCTCAAATTCAACAATGAGTGGTTTGGAAGGGATCAGTGGCCAACTGCAAGCATTGCAAAGCTATCACTCACCTGCTATTCAGTGGATTGGCTGTGTGGTCCCAAATCTTAGATTAAGGATCTGTTTTCCTAGTTTAAAATGATAAACATTCAACATTGGCCATGCTGTCACTGAARAATGATTTGTGCTGTGCTCAAAACAACTGTTAACTTGGAACTGCAAAATCTGACTTTAGTGAGTTCAAGACATCTGGGAACTTAGGAAAAACGAGCTACGACTGGGAAAATAGSTTTTGAACTTTCATCCAACTCGGATTGTAAATCAGGAACTCRGGCCTCTTTCTCAAGCTACGACCTGAAGATCCCTGACGTCATCATGATCCAACCTTTTTTTCCCTGAGTTCCCAGTTGTCTTGAAAGCACCATAAATCCAGAGAATGACAGACTTTGATGACAACATTTTCCCACGAAGGACCGCCACGCCACCTGCTGCTGCATTAATGACGTAATATGCATACTGTTGCTAAGTAAGTAATATTAAGTGTAGTAAGCTGTTTGCAGCCCATGTGCCTCACCCTAATAATTGGGTCTATTTTCACCTCTTAATTTCACCTACTGTTCTGACTTTTTTATTTAACTAGGCAAGTCAGTTAAGAACAAATTATTATTTATAATGACAGCCTACCAGGGAACAGTAGGTTAACTTGTTCAGGGGCAGAACAACATATTTTTTACCTTGACAGCTCAGGGATTCGATCCAGCAACCTTTCATTTACTGGTCCAACACTCTAACCACTAGGCTACCTGCTGCCCCAAACTTGGTGGTGCACATGTAGCCTATAACCTGCTTTTGAGAAACGTAATCATTGAATATTGTAAGAGCTTTCATTGTCTGCTTATATGCCGCCCTTTATTTATCCTACGTCCGTCCTAGCTCGCTCATTAATGTCTTAATAGAAATTACCGATAGCCTCTTATCCGCTTGTCGTCCCCTTATTCCAGGACTGGGCAATTATTTTCTATGGAGAGCCACATTAGAATATATATTTGCCTTCGCGGGTGTCACGATCGTCTTGACTTTGAATGGAGGACCAAAACGCAGCGTGTGAAAAATAAGACATCTTCTTTTAATGAAGGAAAAAACAAACACTTACAAAATGAACAAAACAACCGATCGTGAAGCTAAGAAGAACTAAGTGCACACATGCAMCATAGAACATCGACATAGACAATTACCCACAATAACCTAGTGCCTATGGCTGTCTTAAATATGGCTCCCAATCAGAGACAATTAATGACATCTGTCTCTGATTGAGAACCATTCAGGCAACCATAGACACAGCTAGACACCTACACTAAACACAAACCCATCTACTCTACTTAACCCCCTAAACCATACAACCACCCTAGACACTACAAAAACACATACATTCCCCATGTCACACCCTGACCTAACTAAAATAATAAAGGAAACAAAGAATACTAAGGCCAGGGCGTGACAGCGGGCCAGAATCATATTACAGGATTATACATCATGTGTATGACTGTGTTGACAGATATATATACTGTAAATCACATCCAGATATGCTACTTAATTTTACTTTTTTAACATGGCAAGAAATGAACCACATCCATGTTCTCCTTTTGGTAGGTATTTTCATTAAACATTCAATGAACTACACAGAGGGAAAATTACACTGTGCATTCAGCACCACGGACAGAACTCTTGTTTTAACGGGTATGCACAAAAACCCAAGAAAGAGAGAGAGCTCAACATCACATTTAATCTACGCCATCAGTGTGAGGAGTGAATTTTCTGATGGGCATTGACTAGAGCAGTGAAGTCAGGTAAAGTTTCTGAGGACACTATGCGCAGGAAATCTGAGAGGTGAGTCAGTAAGAGATGATCTGTGCCTTGACTTGTTATATTTCATCACTGAAAATATCTGTTCACATACATAGGTTGACCCAAACAGTACAGACATCTTCTGAGCATGACTCCTAATCTTTGGAAAGTTTTGTTCATCGAGAGATGCATAGAACCTCGTCAGTGACATTGTTTTGAATAGTTCTCCAATCACTGCATCAGACTGAAGATCAATAAGCTCAATTTGCAGGTCAGTGGGAGTGTTATCCACATTGAAGGTGAAAGGAGAGGAAACCAACAGTGTGTAATTTTCCAACACTTTGAAATCCTCAAAACGACAAGAAAACTCACCGTTCAAAGCACACAGCAGCGATGTATACTTCTCCCGCTGGTCATCTGATAGGGAACAGACTAGTAGTGTCGGAAGGAAGTTGGGTGAGATTGTTGGCTTGTACTTGGCKGGTCAGGAGGAGTAATTTTGCCTTGAAGGCTTTGACAAGGCTGTACATCTGATGTGCAAAAAGGCCCTTCCCTTGTAGTTTGGAATTCAGTTCATTCATGAAGGCCATGATGTCCACGGTGAAGGCAAAATCAGCCAACCWTTCTTTATCTTGCAGTTGAGGGAAATCCACATATTTTCCTTTCATTTGCAAAAACTCAGCAATCTCCAACTTCAGGTCCCACACCCTTTGAAGTACCTTCCCCAAACTCAGCCATCTCACCACGTTAGTGTGGTAGGGGAGATCTGCATGACCCCACTCTGTCTCTTCCAACAGTGAGACAAACTGCCTGTGGTGTAAAGATTTTGCTCTTCTGAAGTTTACCACTTTAGTGACTGTATTCACAATATGGTTCATTTKCAGAACACATTAACAGAGCACCTCCTGATGAATAATGCAATGCAGGAAAATAATTTTCTGATCTGGGTTCAGCTCAGCTACTTGATCTTGTATCCTTTTCAAAAGGCCAACGTTTTTTACTGTCAAGTTTGGGCACCCATCAGTGGTCACACTGGATAACTTTTCAAAACTCAGTACCAGCTTTACCACACACTTATTAACCTCCTCCAATAAATCTTTCCCTGTGGTTGTGCTCTTCATTGACTGCACTGAAGCTCCCCCCTAATTTCAAAGTCTGGGGTTATGTCTCGTCAGAATATCAAYAACTGTGCCGTTTCACGGGCATCACTGCTCTCAYCCAGGGCCAAGGAGAAATGGGTGAAATCCTTTACCTTGTCTCTCAATTGCTGTTCCATATTCTCTGCGATGTCCCCAACATGCCGTGTCACTGTTCGTCTTGACAGGGAACATTTTTCAAACAGCTCTTTCTTGTCGGGGCAAAGTATTGCTGCAGAGTCAATTAAACATGATTTAATGAATTCGCCCTCTCAGCGAATGGCTTGCTATGTTTAGCAATTTTGTGGGACAGTACATAGCTAGCTCTCACAATTCCGTTGTTTGCTGAATGCAGTTTTGTGAAAAGTCCTTGCTGCTTTTGCAACTGAGAAAGCAACTCTTTCGATGCACTTGCCCTCTSCTCAGAAGACATATTCCTATATTTCTCTGCATGCTTCGTCTGGAAATGTCTTCGTCTGGAAATGTCTGGACAATTTGTAGTCTTTCAAGACAGCGATGCTCTCTTTGCACACTAAGCACACAGCTTTCCCTGATACCTTAATAAATAAATATTTCGATGTCCACTCTTGCTGTCTACTTTCCTTTTCTTTAAAATCTTCGAAAAACATTTTTTTGCGCAATTTCGAGCTAGCTACTATTTATAACTGCGACTGTGTCAGCCTGTCAGTCACTATCTGTCCTCGTGCAGTTGTTATTTATACGTGCCTTCAAAATAAATGWCCCCCAGGCGGTGGGAGTTAAATCATTGCATAAAGGCGAGTATTCATTGGGATTTTAATTTAAATAACAAATACATTTTTCAAAAATTTTCAATCTCAAATTCCTTATGTGATCTGAGCATAATTCCACAGGCCGCATTGAATCAAGTCGCGGGCCGCGTATCGCCCCCGGACCGGCCTTTGCCCAGGCCYGCCTTATGCCATAGTTTGTACATCTCAATTGTCAGTAGAAACCACATTTGTTTAAGCAAGTCAGCCATCTCAGCTATGTTTTTTTGAAAGGTAGTAAATGAGACTGAATGAACTGTTTCGCTGCCAGACAAGGCTCGGCTGATAGCCAGGTGTAGCAGTGGTAAGGTGTTGGGACTGCTGTTGGGACAGCTTTATGTAGGCCCTAACAGTTTGTGGGCACCGTTTGTCACCGTTATAGTGTAATTAATGTAGTGTTTAGTGTTGTGTTGTGTGTAGTGGCTTTGCTGGCATGCATCTAACATATATATATTTTTTGCCTCACCAAGATTTACATGCTAAAATTGCAACTGACCACCACAATTACAGTTACTTGAATCTGGCTTATTGTGAGGTCAATAACTGATAAATACATCATAGGCAATACACATATTGTTTTTAATAAAATAAATTATAGTAGTAGCAAGCTATCAAAGTTGACATCCAGTCTTCAGCAGCATACCACCCTGCATCCCACTGCTAGCTTGCTTCTAAAGCTAAGCAGAGTTGGTCCTGGTCAGTCCCTGGATGGGAGACCAGATGCTGCTGGATGTGGTGTTGAAGGGATGGTAAAGAAGCACTCTTTCATCTAGACTAAAAAAATATCCCAACACCCTAGGGCAGTGATTGGGGATATTGCCCTGTGTAGGCAGCTGTCTTTTGGATGGGATGATAAACGGGTGTCCTGACTCTCTGTGGTCACTAAAGATCCCATGGCATTTATTGTAAGAGTTAACCCCAGTGTCCTGGCTAAATTCCCAGTCTGGCCTTCATGGCCAGCTAACCATCCCCAGTTTACAAGTAGCTCATTCATCCTCCTGTAACTATTCCCCAGGTTGTTGCTGTTAATGAGAATGTGTTCTCAGTCAATTTACCTGGTAAAATAAGTGTTATATAAAAAATTGCTTCATGCTCTCCTCAAATTTAACAGAATATAGGCTATTTTGGGTATTAGGCCGAATCAACAACAAACAATTCTGAAAAAGCATTTGAACTGCCACCGTAGACTACACAGCCAATGGTTAGGCAGAATACAACGTTTTTGATCAGCAAGAGCAGAGCAGGCAGGGGCTCAGGGTTGGAACATCCATTGCAGTGTGTAATACAGCACAGTTGTATTTACCAGCCTCTATCTTGGAAATATAACTTTTCACTGTACTTCYCCAAGCATGCACTTCGTAGCTTTTGGCTATGAATCATTTGATTGAGACCACACCAATCAATAGCCTATAGGCGCAATGATATTGCGGCCCAGTGCAGAATCAGAGGGGCAGCACCAGGCACACATCCATAAATAGCCTAATAAGCAACTCWTTGTAAAACGCTGAGAAAAATCGACATTTCATCAATTACAAATGACATGACCCTCCCTTGGACTAGATTTAAAAAATAATAATACTAAACCCTCCCCTTGACTGAAAAGGAAAAAGTATGACCCTCCCCCATTTCCCTAACGGTAACCATTCGGTAAATTTCGATCCATCTCTTAGGGTTGGCGAAAAGTCACTTCGAAGTGGCGTGTTTTTAGGCAGTCTCTCGTCTCTCCCTTCCCCCCCTTTGCGTGTGCGTGTGCGATTCTGGCAGCGTAACATCTGTGCGTACGCGGTCGTGATTGTGTTGTGAAGATGGCGGAGGGAGAGACAGAGAAGGAATATGCCACAAGAAAAGCTATCGAGCGGCTCCGAGAACGGTTCCAGGAATTGACTACAACACTTAAAGAAAGCCCAGAATCACCGTCGGACGCCTCTTTGCGTTTCTGCCAGGAATTCTGCCAGGTCCGCATGTTTTTCCAACTACCCATCCTAGCTAGTTTGCAGCCTTCCATCCAGCTTCCTGGCTGATGATGCGCGTGTACGTTAGCTACAACAATGTAGCTAGCTAGCTAGRTCGCGCTAGCCACATCAGAACATATATATAAACACACACCATTACTCCCTGTTTTACCGTTTGATTATTGTAGTTAGTTTAATATATACGTTAGTTTTTTCCGATATGTAGTTTAATCTATTACTTTGGCATGATATCTTATCATCACTCATTTTCCCCTACTAGTTGACGTTAGCTAGCTGCTAGATGAATGTTGGCTAGTTAGCTAGTTGATCAGGCTCCTTCATGCTGAGAAGAGCTAGCTTGGTTTTTGTGCGGATTTGCATTCAAATGCACCGGTGTTTTAGGTTTGCACGACACGAAACGTCTTTCATCCGTGTAAATGTGCATATTTAAACTAGAATTTAAGGCCACTTAACGTTTTTCCATTCGTCCATTGTGTTAGTGGATCAATATTGAGTGTGCCTGTAAAAGTCTAATGTATAGGCCTGGCCTACCAAATAGCTAGGTAGTATTTATTTTCATGCAACTCATAGGTTAACTACGTGTGTATGGTTTTAATTGTTAGAAAAGCAATATTAACTCATCAGCCTGTCAGTGGGTAGGTTTATTCGGTTCTGTGTATTGTATGACAAACCTGCTGGGCCTAGTTTGAAACCCCTCCTGTGCGAAGTGATGAATTTATTGATTTATTTTACCAGGTAAGTTGACTGAGAACTCATTCTTATTTACAGCAACGACCTGGGGAATAGTTACGGGGGACGATTGAGCCAATTGGAAGCTGGGGATGATTATGTTAGTGATGATGCATGAAGCCCAATCTCATACTATCAGGTCAAATTTGGAGATAAAACTGCAATGGTGATTAATCATCTGACACAGATTAGTAACAATATACAACTAAGATAGCCTTGTACCATATGTTTTCTTACTAAGAAATTTTAGACAGTTGCAGAGAAAATACTTAGTCACTTCAAGATTGTTTGTTATCAAGTGTTTATTTTTTACATGTGTTGTGCAATGCATTGAAATACCATGTTAAGTTACATTTAGCCTACATTTAGCAATAGCCACACGTTGATGGCCTAGYTACAATTTGAAAGGACGGTTATATGTGAATGCTTCCATACAGCTGTTATAGGTAGTGTTAAGCAGGGTTTCCCAAACTYGGTCCAGGKTTCTCACCTGGGTGCACGTTTTTGTTTTTTTACCCTATCACTACACAGCTGATTCAAATAACCAACTCATTGTCAAGCTTTGATTATTTGAATCAGTTGTATAGTGCTAGGGTGATAACTAAAAAGTGCAGCACCGAGTTGGTGAAACCCTGATGTTAAGCATAGTACAGAGAATTTTGGACCAACCGTGGCGATACTTTCTCAATTCCCGACATGTAAGACAATACATCTTCTAAAGTTCTATATTTTGTTTTAAATTTAGAAAATTATTAAATTAAATAGATTTTTTTGCTCCATGAAGTAATCCAACTGCAATGTGTATGCCGCCATCGTGTCTATTTCAAATCTTCTCACATTGATTGAGACAGGTGGGTGTCCACCCCGAAGTGCTTCATGTCATGATTACATTCGTCTGTCTCAATCAATGTGAGAAGATTTGAAATAGACACGATGGCGGCATACACATTACATTCATTTAATTTAATAACGGAGCCTCTTCTAAATTCAAATGAACCCACTGCAACTAGACATGGACGTTTAGAAGATGTGTTGTCTTCCAAGTCAGGAAGTTAGAAAGTATCGCCACGCAAAGGTTGGTCAAATTCTCTGTGCTATGCTTTACACTATCTACCTTGTAACAACTGTATGGAAGCGGTCACATATCGCCAACTTTTCAAAGAGTAGCTATAGAAGAGCCACACTCATTTGCGCAGAGATTAGGCTTCCCCTTGACTGGGAGAAGGGATGACAGACAAGGAAAATATTGTCAGTACTTGTAGTATTCAAGCTTGTCTCACTCAACTGTGAATATTAGGCCTGCATCCTACATGGGTAGCCTACTCACTACTCGGTGTGGTTTAGCCTATTATAGGCTACTGCATGGCTTCCAATTGGCACTCACTATAGCCTTGATTCAGCAGCCCGACTTATAGAATTTAAAGCAGCGTCCCGTATACTGCTCGTCTAGCAGTGGTGAAAAAAGTACCCAATTGTCATACTTGAGTAAAAGTAAAGAAACCTTTAATAGAAAATGACTCAAGTAAAGGTCACCCAGTAAAATTTTACTTGAGTAAAAGTATTTGGTTTTAAATATACTTAGGTATCAAAAGTAAAATTATTAATAATTTCATATTCCTTCTATTAAGCAAACCAGACTGCACCATTTTCTAGTTTTTTAAATTTATGGATAGCCAGGGGCACACTCCAACATTCAGACGTCATTTACAAACAAAGCATGTGTGTTTAGTGAGTCCGCCAGATCAGAGGCACTAGGGATGACCAGGGATGTTCTGTTGCTAAGTGCGTGAATTGGACCATTTTCCTGTCCTGCTAAGCATTCAACATTTTATGAGTACCTTTGGGTGTCAAGGAAAACGTATGGAGTAAAAAGTACAATATTTTCTTAATGAATGTAGTCAAATATAAATAGTAAACTACAGATACCCCCCAAAAATAACTTAAGTAGTACTTTAAAGTATTTTTTACTTACGTACTTTACACCAGTGTCGTCTAGCTATGTTGGTTCATCTGACTTTTTTTGGAAAAATCACAGATATAAAGAGGTTGTTAGCAGTCTAACAGTCTTCATTACATTGGTGATTGACATAAATATTCCTACCAGGAGACTGCACTAGGATTTGTATTATTAGCTGTTCTCAATTTGATATTTTAATGGAATGTAGCGTAATTTACCTAGAAGGACTAATAATTAATGCAATTTTGCAATTACACTATTTGTATGGTAATTGTTAAGGAGTTAGTTAGTTGAAAAAATAGATTCATTTAACAGCAGGAACTAATCAGCTTGCCATGCTTTTGTTTGCAGATCCTTGTGGAACATGCAGGTCGATGGAAGGCTGAGGAGGAGCCACTGCCTTTACTCGAGGTGTACACAGTGGCCATACTCAGTTATGCAAAGGCCATCACCTGTCTCTCCTCCGAATGTGAAAATGTGCCACTCGTACTTGAAAACCTAGGACTGTGAGTACTCAAAGATAAAACGTCAATATCTGATTTATATGCATGAATGCTTCATGGAACCAGCTGTGCAGTTTTTCAGATGGTACTAGGCCTATGTTATTAAATGACAGTGAGCATTCAAGTTTGATTAGCGCTAGTGACCAATACAACTGTACCTTGCCCCACTAATTTGACAAGATAAATAAATTAGGCTTCCCGTGTATGAGCTGCGGCAGAAGGGGGTAGTGCTTCTTTAATTTTAGTAATCTGCACACAACTGTAGCATCATTAGCATTAACCAAAACAAACTCATTGAATGACCCTGTTTTACTTGCAGGAGCTGTGTGGAGCTCCTGCTCTCATTGCCTGAGAGTGTCCCTGGTGCCTTATGGGAGGAGTTCCAATCCTGTGTCAAGGTTAGTCTCCAGTGCTGCTCTTTTTTTCTTTTGCTCTTAGAACAGCAATGTTTGTAATGAGCCTATTATGCCAATTATCTTTWGAAAAATAATGACTAGGTGACCCAATCAAAGTAAAAATATATGATATGCACATATCACAAACCCTGTTTGACATAATTAGTTAATCTAGGCCTATGTTTTGAAAAGTTTTTTTGTTTTGTATAGCTCTAAAGTATTAAGTTATATGCTCTCCTTTACAGTCGGCACACAGCCTTCTGCAAGGACATGGGAACACACAGCTTCACATGCTATCAGCTATGGCACAGGAGCCTGGCGTGTGGACCAACACCACTCTGTGCAGCATTCTGTCTAATGAGATACCTGAAATTGACAGAGGTTAGTTTTAGCCTACCTGTGTAGTTTTTTGTTGTAAGAACATTGTACACATGAGATGACTGATTTTTAAATGTTGTGGTGACTGCTCAGTAGTGTTATCTGTAATCGTGTTCCCTTTTTCTACTCCCCAGTTCATGAGTTCCTGCAAATGGAAGGTCCCACACTCCTTAATATGCGAATAAAGCACCTTATCAAACAGAATCGAGCAGAGAAAGCAGCTGTCTTAGCAAAGATGTGCTCAGAGTATCCAGAGTACGAAGGAAAGGGGAACTTCAAGCAGACGTACCTTGTTTGCCTGTGTATGACAAAAACACAAGAACAACTCATGCAAGAGGTGAGTGGATAGCATTTACATCAAGTCGTTTAACAGACTAGTGCCTTCAAAAAAGGGGGTTGAGCAAAGGCTTGTCTTTTTTTTTTTTTAAACAACAACATTTGAGTCATTTAGCAGATGCTCTTATCCAGAGCGACTTACAGTAGTGAGTGCATACATTTTCGTGCTGGTCCCCAGTGGGAATCGAACCCTCTACCCTGGTGTTGCGAGCGCCATGCTCTACCAACTGAGCCAAACTGATGGAGATTTGATGAAGAAATGAAATGACGAACTCCAGTTGGATAATGATGAATGAAAATAACCCTGATGGAAAATCATCAACTGTGGGTGACCGTAGAATACCATAATTATGACACATGTTATCTCTGGGCCAGATCGTGCAGGTAGACTGTAAGGATGGATTGGAGATGATTTGTAACCTGGAGTCGGATGGGGATGAAAAAGGAGCCCTTTGTTTGTGCTCTGCATTCCTCGAGCGGCAGCTTCTCCAGGGAGATGTGTATTGTGCCTGGTGAGTACTGCCCTCTAATTTCCATTTTCCACTTGCTCTGTTTAATGTGGGTGTGACGTAATTTGTATTTAGTTATTTTTTCTGGGGGGGGGGGGCGTTACAGGTACAATATACATTTCTCTAAATATTTTTCTTGAAATTATATGAAAGGTACATAAATACTAAGTATTGATCATTATGATCATATTACAGAGTTAGAAAAGTAACAATACATTTAGTATGTAAAGGAGATAAAAAGAAGTGAGCCAACCTCCTAATGGATGTCGTATGTTGACGACAAACTGTTATCTCTTGTAAAGCCCTTCATGTGTGACAGACCAATGATGATATACTTTTCTTTTTACAGGGAGCTCACACTATTCTGGAGCAAGCTTTTAATGCGGTCAGAGTCTTCAGCTGATGCATTTCTTGGTCAATGCAGAAAGTTGGTCCTGCTTTCCAGGAGCGTCTGTCATATCCTCTTCCTCATCAAGGTTATCCAATCGGAGGTGAAATTCTTGAATGTGTAAAATTGTATAGGTTACTGCTTGGATATACCATGTAGCGATTTATATTCTCATGACTGACTTTGGCTTTATTTTTTCTCAGGTTGGAGAAGTGGGACTGCCAGTGTGCATTGAAATGTGCATTCAAGCTCTACAAATGGCATCCAGTGACAACACRGACAGCAGGACCACCATCTGCAAAACTATTTCCTGCCTTTTGCCCACTGATTTTGAGGTGAAACGGGCATGCCAACTAACAGAGTTCCTCTTTCAGCCGACTGTGGACTCATATTATGCTGTTGAAGCACTCTATAATGAACCTGATGAAAAGCTTGAGGACGAGAATCTTCCAGTACCCAACTCACTACGCTGTGAGTTACTGTTGGCCTTGAAGACACAGTGGCCTTTTGATCCAGAGTTCTGGGACTGGAGAACCTTGAAGCGCAATTGTTTGGCATTGATGGGTGAGGAGGGATCCATTGTGTCATCTATCGACACTCTCAATGACACAGATGAGGGACTTGAGGATGATGCAGCAGAAAAAGGTCCAGAATTCAAAGACCTTGAGGACTTTATTTTGAATACTACAAATGAATTGAATGAAATTGCAGATGAAAAAGAGAAAAATAGGGAAGCTAAGAAATTAAGGGAGAAAGGGTTTGTWTCKGCAAGATTTAGGAATTGGCGAGCCTATATGCAGTATTGTGTTCTATGTGATAAAGAGTTCCTTGGCCACAGGATAGTCCGCCATGCACAGAAGCATTTTAAAGATGGGGTCTACACCTGTCCAATTTGTGCTGACAGCTTTGACACTAAGGAGATTCTTGAGCCACATGTAGCATCCCACGTGAAGCAGTCTTGCAAAGAGCGACTTGCTGCTATGAAAGCAACAAGGAAATTGCCCAAGCCAACGCAATCTACCAGTAGTCATTGTAATAATTTTAAAGACGGAGCTGTGGTGAAGCTTGAGGCAGAGACCATTGTCAGTCCAAATGATGCTTATTCTTTGGATGGAAATTGCAACAGTGCTGAAACAGTCAAAGTCAGTCCTCCAAAGCCTGTACAAACTAAGGTCAGTCCTCAAAAGCCTGTACCAGCTAGATATGAAGCAGAATTTACTGAGGATTGTGTCTGCCCTGTTACATACTGTCAGAAGGTATTCAAGTTTTTTCGGAGTCTTGTAACGCATGTAAAAGCCCACAAAAATGACGAGGAAGCAACACGTTTTCTGGAGATACAACGACAGAAGGTTGTGTGTCAGTATTGCCGTCGGCAGTTTGTGAATGCCAGACATCTCAATGATCATTTGCAAATGCACTGTGGCGCTAAGCCATACTATTGCATACAGCTGAATTGCACAGCCAGCTTTCACTGCAATTCGGAACTTCTCATGCACAAAAAACAACACACTGACTTTAAGTCACAGTGTATGTTTCCTAATTGTGGAAGGATTTTCAACGAGGCCTACCTGTTGTATGATCATGAGGCACAACATTACCTTACATTCACTTGCAAAATAGCTAATTGTGGGAATATTTTCTATTCACAGTCCCAGCTAAATTTGCATCAGCAGAACCATGACACTAATGAAATGCCCGTCGCAAGTGAGAACAATCCTATACCTGAAATGGAACCTTCCACCCAGTGCTCCGTTAAGCAAGAGGAAACCTGCTCTGCCTCTGTCAATCTAGATCAGGAGACGGCACAGGATTATGTGACAGAGGAAGTGGTAAAATCAGGTTCGTCAACAGTTCCTGAGAACCCAAAAGGCCCAATGAAAATAAAACATTCAGTCGAGAGCATGTTGAGCAGTTCTGTTGTCAATCCCAGAAAGGAGTTTCGGAAGTGTTATGTTCCACTGATCAAAACTAAGCTGGGATTGGAGAATGCAAAACTATGTCCTGTCGTCCCATGCCAAGAAATGATAGCAAATCATGTGGATCCCCAATATCACTGTGGAACAAATCCTTTGAAAGGGTGCCCAAAAGAGGAGCAGAATAACAGACCAACTGAAGCTGTTCAGAAAGTGTTACCACAGGCCTTTCCTCCACCAGAAATTAAGAGTGAACCCCCATTTATTCTACATCCATATCAAAACATTCCTGCAATAACTGGTAGAGATGAGGATGAGTATAGTTGTCCACTTGAAGCATGTGACCGCAAATACAGTACCTCCAAAAGTCTCTCCCGACATGTAAAGAAAAACCATCCAGACATTTTTGAAGACTGGAAACTGGCTAAGAAGTACAAGAAAGTTGTCAAAATAACTTCGAGAAAGGTTCCATCAGTGAACAAGACTTCACAGGACCCAGAGGACAAAACATTACTTCATCAAGCACCACTATGCAGAAATAGTGGATTACAGCAGTTTGAATATCCGGTGGCATGTTCAAATTTACCTGCAATTTGCCCCGTTTGGGAAACCCCCCCAAACCAGACTGGTCTAATGCAGTCCGAGATGGGTGACTCATGGACATCTACATTGAACGATTGCTATGCAGAGGTCTTCCATCTGAATGAATACCCCAATAAGAGCATAACTCCTTGGCAATCAGAACCGTATCAACTGTTAGAAAGGGGCAGAGAACATACACCAGCAAATATGCATGATAGTGCCATCCAACCCATTAAATCAGAGTCAAGTCTGATGAATCAGATGTCGGAATATGTGTCAAGCTCTCTTATGCTGGATAATGGAGGACAACACTATGGGATAACTAATTCTGGGGATAATGTTGATGTTTCCCTAATGGGGAAAAAYTATTCCAGTATGTCTGCCCCAGAAAGTAACAATTTGTCAGCTGGGGGTTCCCATGCTTCATATGTTCCAAATGAATATGTCCTTAATTCAAGGGCATCAATAGACATTCCAAGCAATGCAGTGAGCCATGATGGCCAAGTAGCACCAAGAAACACAGTGGAGATGACCAACATGGAGGACGTAACTCATCTTACATCACCCAATTATGAGAATCAGATGAGCAGCTCTGTAGATGAAATGCTTCTTAGTCCGCATGCTTCTATCCAAAAAGGTTTCTCGCACAATGAGGACACTCATGCAGAATCTGAAGCTCTCCCTGCAGATGAGAAGATTGCTGATCATGAGACACAGAAAGTAAAACGCTGCAGACTCAGCAAGAGAACGAAATGGCCTGCTATCATAAAGGATGGCAAAGTCATCTGCCGAAGATGCTTTAGAGAATTCTCAAGCACAAAGTCTCTCGGAGGTCATCTTTCAAAACGCTCCCAGTGCAAGCCATTAGTTGAAATGGACTTAACGGCTGATTTGCCTACGTCATTTCTCGACTTTCTCAATGACCCAAATGTTCCTGAAACTGGATCAATATACAACATACTAAATGGTGAATTCCCACAGGAAGTTGTTGGTAATCTCTCCACACCAAAACCTTCCAGTTTGTCACAAAAGGAAACCCAAAAACCACTGGATTCTCAATCATCAAACACCTTTCCTTCAGTTTCGGCCGGTAGACAATCCAAACTCAGCCCAAATAAAACAGTGTGGATAGAATTGAAAGAGTCCAAGAATTATGCTGGCAGTCAGCCGGATGGGGAGTCAAAAGGCAGTCTTGCTGAAAAAATGTCAGGTGCAACTTCCTTTGCGGCATGTCAAGATGACAAGGTTATAGAAATTCAAAATGCCCTACAAATGTTGGATTTAGTTGAAGCTGCACATGAGAAAAGTTTGCAGGAAAATTGTTCCTCAAAGTACAGTGGCAGCCAAAGCAATGCAATCTCAAGCTATAATGTCATGCAAAAAGATAATGTTCAAAGCACGACAACAAAAACGATTGTCAAGAAGGAAGACCAGATTCGTGACAATGGCCCCAAGCCGTTCAAGTGTGAAATGGATTATTGTGAATATGGGTTCATGACAAAAGAGGCATTATTCAGACACCTTGGTAGAGTTCATGATTACACCATTGAGATGATTGAGGAACTCAAGAAAACCCCAGTCAAATTCTCTCCATATCCTTGTTACATTTGCCCAAAAACATTTACCAGAACCACAGGCCTAAGAATTCATTATGAAAAAGTCCACCACCTGACGCAGGCAGAGATGAACAAGTTAAAGGTCGGAAATCGCAAAAAAAGGTCAAGCAACCCCAATATTGAAACGGAGGTAGAGAGTAGTCATGGAACTGAATCTTCAGTTGTGTCAACTTTCATCAAACAAGAGCCACTTGATATTGACACTAGCTGTCCAATTCAAAGCACAAATCAAGACGGTCATGCACAATCCTCTGAGATCATTACAGCTGGAGATGCAGTTCAAGAGGATTCCATGCATCAATTAACAGTTGAGAGAGTGCAATCACCACAAGATGACTTGGACAAGTCATTTTATGAATTAGAATCACCATCAAAGACCAGATATACCAAGAATGAGACATTAATGACAGCCCCACAAATTAACCACACTCCAGTGTTGAAGCAAAAATTAGGTCAAGGTGACACTGCGGAAAGGCCAGAAGCACGTTCCGACGCCAGATCTTTTAGCCATGCAACAGAGGCGGCATCCAGTCAGGCTGTGAAACCCACACCAGAAAAAGCAAGTTGTTCAAAAAACACAATATCCAAAGATGAGGTTCATTTCCAAAGGAAAGAAAAAGTTCAGAAAAGGTTGGGGCTTCAACTTTGTGACGCTGACAATTCTTTCAGCCCATATAGGCCCTACCGTTGTGTTCATGAAGGATGCGCTGCAGCCTTTACCATCCAGCAAAATCTGATCCTTCACTCTAGGGCTATGCATCAGTCATCCCTTCCCCTGTCTTCAGGAGACCTTGATACCGAAAAGGCTGTCACTGGTGAACAAGCTGCTGAAGTTGAGAATAATGAAATCCGATGTCAAGTGAAAGACTGTTCAAGGATATTTCCAGGGATTACAACCTTGGTGCAGCATTACCTCTTGCTTCATAAATTCACCCGAGATAAAACCACTGCAATGATGTCCAGCCTCAATATAGGGACATTCCTGTGTGACCGGTCAGAATGTACACTCTCCTTCACCTCTGTGGAGAAATACATTGACCACATCAAAAACTTTCACAAGGAAATAAACATCTCTGAGAGAGGCAGTGTGGATCAGACTTTTAAGTGTGGGTATGATGGCTGTGACCGGGTCTACACTACAAAGTCAAACCTTCTTCGYCATGAGATGAAAAAGCATGATTTAATTTATATTCCCAGAACACAGCAACAGAGAACAACATGCGTCAAGCCCAACAATGGCAAAGAGAACATTGAAAACGCAGTCAAATTGAACAAGAAAAACACTAAGAAAGATGACGGATCACTCGATCACTGGACTAACTTTGGAAAACCCTCTCTGAAATCTATGGATGAGGCATCTGCCATCTGCACCCAAAAATTATCTTTGCAATATCCATGCATGATAAAAGGCTGCGACACAGTTGAACGGACTGAACGGAATATATTCAAACATTACACCACACATGGCCTCACCGAGAAATATATAGAGGATCAGAGAAGCCAGTTTATATTCTGTAAAAAGTACCCACGATCAAGAGTCAAAGATGCAAACAAATCCGAGGGTATGTCAACAGACTCCTCTGAGGAGACGGACGCTGACGAGTGTGAGCCTGAGACTTCAGAGACCAACTGTCAGAGGCAAGAAGTGTTGGATGGTGATATTCAAGCAGAGGCTAAACTTTCAACTGATGAGATTTCTGAATCCCAGTATTTAACTTCAGAGGTCAAAAAGAGGGGTTGCCCCCGAAAATCAGAGCGGAGAGTATTAGCTTGTCCTGACAGAAGGTTGACTCTGAGAAATCGTCCGGCAGATAAAGTTCACCAGTTGACAGAGGCATTGGACCAGGGCTCCACTGCTTCTCAAGAGGAAGAAAGCAAGGGTGGTGTTGCACTGGACAGTTTCCTGAAGTTCCTGGATACTTCACCATCGACCCACACTCCCAAAAGAAAAATGAGTGGAGGTTCAAGRACGGAGTTGCCATTAAAACRGCAGCGTACCYTTMAGCAGAAGACKGCYAAYATTATRTSCGMAACACCTGATRWAKTTATTGRAGCCTGTCAAAACCTTGTAGACTTCAGAAATCCTCAAAATCTTCAATCCGTGAACAATGTGAAGATTGTAATGGACAAAACCTTTTCCRATGGTGCTGAKCKTTTGCTAAAGCAACTTCAAGATATGCGACCCATGGTTATAATACAAAAGTGGCTTTATAGTTGATGGATTGCTCACAGCCTGATGCTTTTATTTTCGACTAACTCAGGATTAGAAAAGTAACATGCTGCAAACAGATCTGTTAATATTGTATCAGATATCCAATGGTAAACAGTTTTGACCATTAGACAATTGAAGATGGAGTATTTTCTACTTATGACATGTTATTGTTGATTTTAAGTTTGGATAATGTATGTTACTCATATAAGAACCAGGTAATCTGTAGGGAACATAGACTTTAGAACATGTTTGTATTTATTAGGCTTCTAGTACTAAAATTGTTTTTTGCTAAATTGATAATTTTAAGGAAAAACAAAAGTTTTTATATATCCCTATGGGATTTTATTTTTTGTTTGTATTTATTTTATTTTTAAACACTATCTGTAATATTTACATGTCTTCCACAAAGTGTTCAATAAAATGTAACTGTTTGCTTTTATAAAAGTTGATGTACAGAACTTTGTTTTGCAAGTTTATTTATTTACATTCATTCATTATTATAAAGCAACTCTGTGGAGAGCCTATTTGGTGTTAAATGTAGCAGGTGGTTTTAAGACACATCAAGTTGAAGACAGCCATAACCCTTACTGAATCCGTAAGAGCTGACTTTTAATTTGTCATTGATGTATTTATTCAGTCACACCTGTTTTTGTTTGAACCCTGACGCATTTTGGTGTAATTTTGTTATTTTACTATCCCCTCTTGTCTCATAAACTAGCAGCCTCTACATGTTTTTCAGCGTCTTGTTGGTATAAATTGTGGGCCAAATTGGGCGATCCTCTCCCCCTATCGGTCTCCTTGCAACCTGTTCAAGTTCCGCAATATATTGCAACTCACTGTTGGAAAATTGTGAGCAACATATCCCAACCGGCCGGCAGATGGCGATATTATTCATTTTACGTCTAGTCAACAATGGCAAACGATGTAAAATGAATAACAGCGCCATCTGCCGGCCGGTTAGGATGTTGCTCACAATTTACGCAGTTCATTTGTTTGGTTTTTAATACAAAATAACTCTTAGACAGTACACCCTTGTTTGTTGGCTTGTTTTACCGATGTCCCGTCACATGAATCTTTAAACACTCAGCCAAGAATAAAATTATAATTGAATGAACTCGGTCTGTACACAAATTAATAAACGTCACAATGGCGGGAAAATAAAGGAAGTGTGGAATGGTTACATCCGGCTAACAAAGTTTTTGTTACTCTCAATCGTTTGGTCAAAGAAGAAATATATTTTACTGAAGAAAGTTTATATGGGATTGTCACATTTCTGCTGGAAATGACTTCATCGGTGTCAAAGGTAGGCTAACGACTGTAAATTGTTGAAATGCGATTTCCTTAGCGTCTTTGGAGTGAGTACTGCATTTATAATATTACCACGATGGAAGCTAGCTGGGGAGGGGCGTTCCAAGGATGCCTAATAGCAAATAACATAGTTTAAGTAATTGCTGGCATGTTCATTTAAGTGTTCCAATGATCGCGTCATTATAATCTGTATATTTCCCGTTTAGGGTTGCTTTGTGTTCAAGCCCAGTGCCAAAAGGAGAAGGAATACTCCAACAGTGGGTGAGTGATCTTATAGATAACTATCTGGGTCGCTGGTCATATTTAAACAGTAATCATTAATCATATCTATACTTTGAATATTCAGTTTCAAGAAATAAAGTATCGGGTAGCATTGACAATCAGTATCGTGTGTCCTCCAGAGGATTATTTCATTCATGGCAGTGAGGACACGGAGAACAGCAAACTACGTTTCAGAAACTGTCAGACATTATGGGAGAAAATGAAGGCAGACACCGAGGTGAGAGCCTATCTGCACCCTGTTCATCATCCTCCCAACTTTGGGCATTGCAATCATTGTGCTTATGCTAGGATGCTACGGAATGTTCAGACAGACCACTGTATCGGTTTAATAATATTCTGTTTGTCATGCAGAATAGGGGATTGTGCTAGTTTTACTTGCAACATTTATCTAACGTTGTGAACATTTCACTTCAACGAATACACCCCAGATCAAAGTTACGAGCTTTTGTCAGGCATGACAGTTTACATTGTTTACTTTCTACAGCTTCTGCAGGATGAGCTGAACAGGAAAATCTTAGACAGCCTCTTGGCGTTTATCAGAAAGAGTGTCTCCACTTTTCAGCGTGGCACGGATGACTGGGCGTCGCRTATGAGAGCCCACGAGATTCCGACAGCAGCCCTAGTGCTTGGTATGTGTCTCAAAAGACGATGCACATGCAAAAATATTTTGGTATGACCTGGGCCCATGATATAGGCCTAAATGAGTGTATTTTCATAAATGACACAGTACAGACTGAGAGATGCCACTAGTATAGAGCGTTTTGGCTGGAGGAAAAAAAGGTATGTAAGGCATATTTGTAACATTCTCTTTTTTTATTTAACTAGGCAAGTCAGTTAAGAACAAATTCTTATTTACAATGACGGCCTTAACTAACTCTACCTGTGTAGGAGTGAATGTGCCAGATCATGATATGACCTTCCAGTGCCTCGCTGACCAGTTACAGCAGTCGGTGACTCCCTTTGTGGTCTCTGTACAAGCCACAGAGTGTGCAGGTCAGTCCTGTGTGTGTGGTACTCGAGAAATTTCCCTAATTGCTATTAGCCTTTTTGTTTTATGACACGTGGATACCCAACTCGAATCATAATATTTTAATTTGTTCTGTCCTCAGCCCTGAATCACATGATGCAGAGGGTTCTAGAGAGACTGATAGGTACTAGTGTGTCTGTGGATAATGAAGAGCCTGAGCAGCGCAGTACCAATGTAAACCAGAAGAGGGTGCACTGCTCCCTCATCACACTCTGTAACTGGTACAAGACTGTGACAAAGGTATGTAGCTACAACAGAGAAGTAAGGACTATTATGATGCTTTTATGTACAACTGTCAAATGTATAGATGTTGACCTTACAATTTCTGCATTCTGTAAATCCTCATTACAAATCATGAATCCTGTGTAAAAAATAATTTGTTTGTACCTCTCAGAAAGCTGCCTCCGGCACCCCAAGGAAAAAGCGTACTTCCGTTGGCAAAGACATGCAACAACATCCTCCTATTGTAGTGATCTTCAAAGACCTAGAGGCTTTCAACCCTAAAGTGCTGCAAGATTTCATCCTCATCTGCAGGTAAGAGTTCTGACCTCCATCTCTGTTAGGGGCGGCAGGTAGCCTTGTAGTTAGAGCGTTGGGCCAGTAACTGAAAGGTTGCTGGATTGAATCCCCAAGCTGACAAGGTCAAAATCTATCTTTCTGACCCTGAAAAGGCAGTTGACCCACTGTTCCCTGGTAGGCCGTCATTGTAAATAAGAATTTGTTCTTAACGGACATGCCTAGTTAAATTTAAAAATATATATATTGATTGAATATACAGTAATCCCTCGTTTATCGCGGGGGTTACGTTCCGAAAATGACCCGCGATAAGTGAAATCCGCGAAATAGAAAACTTTTTTTTTTTTTACAATTAGCAACTATTACATGTATACAAATACAGTGACTCACGTGTAGGCCGTTTCGTCGACATTATGGGTTTAGGAGATGTTCGAAATTACAAGATAATTTGGCCAACTTAATGTAAATTTGCCAAGCTGTTTTATGTACGTACACATAACTGCACGAGACGACAAAATGATAGCACAATTCGTAGCATGTTTTGATACAAGAAGCGGGAGTGAGTTTTTAGCGAATCAGAATGCAGAGCACAATGCACCAAAAAAAAATAAATAATGCATTATGAAAATCCGCGAAATAGCGAATCCGCGATAAGTGAACCGCGAAGTGGCGAGGGATCACTGTATACATCATCTGAAAGTACACTTGTAGTTGTGTGATGGCACCTCACATGAGAACTTTTCATGCATTACATGCTGCATAATCTCCCCGTTCTCTTCAACAGTCGGTACGTTGAACAGCTTCCGCTGATGTTCGTTTTTGGCATTGCCACATCTCCCAGCACCATTCAACACATGCTGCCCCACTCTGTGTCCTCTCTGCTGGGCATCGAGCTCTTCCAGTCCCTGTCCTGCACCCAGCACCTGGCTTCTGTCATAGACAAGGTAGGTACTTAAAAACGAGTCTGTAGCCACCATTGATCCATCCATTCAGTTGTATTGGACACATAGTGAGTATGCTTGGCTGTGCCCTTTTCCTAAAACCCAATAGGGTTCTGAAGTTGCCGTTTGCAACTTGAGATAAACGGACATTTTCACTCAAGACCCCCATTGATGATGACATGTCTTGAGTTACTGATGTTTATTTCAAGTTAGGATTCAGACTTTAGTTTGAGTATTGCTTTCCCTCTCTTTCTCCAGGTGATCCTAACTTCCCAGTTTCCCTTCAAGCCCAGTGGCAAGGTGCTGCAAGTGCTGGTCAGCATCTTCCTCTACCATGACTTCTCTGTACGCAACTTCATCAAAGGCCTGCAGGTGAGGACTGCCCTCTGATTGTTGGGGTGACTGTGTCAAATGTGTTGAAAGGGCATTCTCCTTTTAACTGATGTTTAACCCACAATGTTGGTTGTGCTCTGTACCTGCTTTCAAAGACTAACTGAGATACGCTTGCTGGATGTATTATGTTGGACTGTGAATTTGTGTGTTGATCTTGGTGGGCCCCCCTCAGTTGGCTCTGCTGGAGCACTTCCACAGCCAGCCTCTGAGCGTGCTGTGCTGTAAGAAGGAGGCCCTGGTACACGCCACTGAGCTCAGCCACAGGGATGTAGAGCGGCTCCAACAGCTGCCCTCCTTCATGAGGTGACTGTCACTCACACTCTTCTACCCATAGGATGGTGGAGAATGTTATCAGAATGTTGTGTGATTTGTCTGTATAAAAACTTGTTGGTGTTTACCTCACCTTTCACCCAGGTACGTAGAGGAGCAGGGTCCCCAGGAGCAAGTGGAGCTGTTGACCAGTGATGACCATGTGAAGGTAAATATTGAGTGCTGTTGAGAGATTCTGAACAGTTTATTGACATGAGTTATGAGCTTACCAAAAATGGTCTTGAGTGATTGCGTGTCCTGCCCATTATTTTAGGAAGTGTGTCAGAAACTACTGAAAGATCTTCGCAAATACCACAAGAACTACTACCCCATTCTGAGGTGTCTCCACATTCTGACGGCTTCTCTACCCAAATACCCTCTGGGAAAACAGGTTGGAACATTTTGTTCGTCAAGGTTGCCATTGAAATAATACATCATACGTTAAGAATGGAATTGTAGAGCATGGCACGGACTGTCTCACCTGTTCCACATATGCCTCTATTTTTAGATAAGAGAGCTGCACATATCCTGTCTGGAGAAGAATGTGTGGGAGAATGAAGAGTATGCGTCTGCCATGCAGCTTCTGAGGTGATAAAGGAGATTATGAATTTATTAGTTCCAAAATTGTTGATATAAAGGATAAACATTGCTTAGCAAAACAAAGTTTTATATTCAAGCTGTCATACTCTTTTACCTGCTAAGATGAAGTTCAGTTTGTTTGCTCTCCTTTTGTCAACACAACTTTTCACCCCAGGATGATGGCTAAAGACGAGCTCACCTCAGCGCTGCAAAAGTGTGCTGAGAGCCTGAAATCTGTCAAGACAAAGAAAATGAGGGCTGCACTGCTCCAACTGGACAATTTACTCKCCAAATTTGACCAGCCAGGCGGTAAGTAGCGATGATGGCTGTAACAGTTTCCCATTTCACCAAATGCTTTTCAGACCCATTGAAATGTGCTTCTCTTGCTTCTGCACAATCAGATCTTGCTGCTGATGAGACTGCAGCAGGGGAGGACCTCACTTCTCCAGGGAAAGGCCTCCAGAAGAAAACAGACTTGTTCCAACTGCAAAAGGTAACAACTTTCTGCTATAACGGATAGTTATTTTACTCAAACGGTTTCGTACACTTCTGATGTATAATGGATCTACGCCTCTCTAAAAAAGGATATATAGTGCTTTTGATATGAAGGGCCTCAGCATTTACTGTCCTCTCTGTTTAGACTCTACTGGAGATGAAGAAATCTCGAAGAACCAAGACAATGAGCCCGTTTGAGATACTCCGAGACCAAGCCCTGGAGTTCATTGACAGCCTTGTGAGGTGAGAGGTGAAGTAGTATACAGTAATGATACAACCCAATCAATTGACTGATTGATCCAACAGTGGCTGGATAGATTACGTTCATTCTTTTAGATGAGCTCGGTGTAAATGGATGGCACAGTATTTGACGGTGCTGCTCACCTTTGTGTRTTCTCAGATCCCACCTGGCCCCACCCGAATCCCAACCACTGTACGAGGTATGCTACTACAGCTCCTCTGCTGTCCTGAGACGCCACCTCAACGCCACGCCACGCACCTCCATCCAGACCGCCCTCAGCAACCCCTACCACTACCTGAAAGTAAATAGCTACCACTGAGAGGCTGTCTCAATAGTGTCTAGTGAGCGCTGTTCTTTGTATCCTAATCTGGAAATATTTGATGGGTGTAAACAATATGGTGGACTGCCATTATTGGCCTTTTACCTGTTCACAATTGTTTCAGATCAGTGCAGATGAAAGAAAGGGAATGCGATAAGTCTGTCTTTAGACAACTCAGCCAAAGTTTATAGTGTTAAACAGTAGCTCATACTATTGCTAATCTGGTTCAGAATGAAAATCTGCGGGCTGAGGACGGGACAGTCTCCAATGCTGCTCCTGACATCTGCATTGTGTACAAGCTACATCTGGAGTGTGGGAGACTCATCAACCTGTATGACTGGCTGGAGGTAGGTTTAATAAAGAATTAATTGAAATACTATTATTGGTATCATATTCACTGCGTGTACAAAACATTACGAACACACCTGCTCTTTCCATGAGACTGGCCAGTTGAAAGCTATGATCCTGTATTGATGTCACTTATTAAATCCTCCTCAGTCAGTGTAGATGAAGGGGAAAAGACAGGTTAAATAATAATTTAAGCCATGAGACACTTGAGACATGGATTGTGCATGTGTGCCATTGAGGGTAAATGGGCAAGACAAAAGATTTGTCTTTGAACAAGGTAAGGTGCACCTGCTACCAGGCTGCTGGGTTTTTCATGCTCAACAGTTTTCCGTGTGTATCAAGAATGGTCCACCACCCAAAGGACATCCAGTCAACTTGACACGACTGTGGGAAGCATTGGAGTCAACATGGGCCAGCATCCCTGTAGAATGCTTTCGACACCTTGTAGAGTCCATGCCCCGACAAATTGARGCTGTTCTGAGGGCAAAAGGGGGTGTAACTCAATATTATGAAGGTGTTCCTAATGTTTTGAACACTCAGTTTATATACAGAGTAAGTCGGAAGTTTACATACACCTCAGCCAAATMCATTTAAACTCAGTTTTTCACAATTTCTGACATTTAATCMTAGTAAAAATTCCCTGTCTTAGGTCAGTTAGATTCACCACTTTATTTTAAGAATATGAAATGTCAGGATAATAGTAGAGTGATTTTTATTTCAGCTTTTATTTCTTTCATCACATTCCCAGTGGGTCCCAGAAGTTTACGAACACTCAATTATATTTGGTAGAATTGCCTTTTTTAAATTGTTTAACTTGGGTCAAATGTTTTGGGTAGCCTTCCACAAGCTTCCCACAATAAGTTGGGTGAATTTTGGCCCATTCCTCCTGACAGAGCTGGTGTAATTGAGTCAGGTTTGTAGGCCTCCTTACTCGGACACGCATTTTCAGTTCTGCCCACAAATGTTCTATAGGATTGAGGTCAGGGCTTTGTGATGGCCACTCCAATACCTTGACTTTGTTGTCCTTAAGCCATTTTGCCACAACTTTCCCTTGCTTTGGTTGTCTTAGCTTAGCCAATTTTGGCCACACTTGGTGGGAATATGCTGGGGTCATTGTCCATTTGGAAGACCCATTTGCGACCAAGCTTTAACTTCCTGACTGATGTCTTGAGTTGTTGCTTCAATATATCCACATCATTTTTCTTCCTCATGAAGCATCTATTTTGTGAAGTGCACCAGCCCCTCTGCAGCAAAGCACCCCCACAACATGATGCTGCCACCCCTGTTCGCCACGGTTGAGGGGATATTCTTCGGCTTGCAAGCCTCTTCCTTTTTACTTCAACTATAACGATGGTCATTATGGCCAAACAGTTCTATTTTTGTTTCATCAGACCAGAGGACATTTTGCCAAAAAGTACGATCTTTGTCCCCATGTGCAGTTGCAAACGTAGTCTGGCTTTTTAATGGCGGTTTTGGAGCAGTGGCTTCTTCTTCCTTCCTGAGTGGCCTTTCAGGTTATGTCAATATAGGACTCGTTTTACTGTGGATATAGATACTTTTTGTACCTGTTTCCTCCAGCATCTTCACAAGGTCCTTTGCTGCTGTTCTGGGTTGATTTGCACTTTTCCGCACAAAAGTACGTTTATCTCTAGGAGACGGAGCGCGTCTCTGTCCTGAGTGGTATGACGGCTGCGTGGTCCCATGGTGTTTATACTTGCATACTATTGTTTTGTACAGATGAACATAGTACCTTCAGGCGTTTGGAAATTGCTCCAAGGATGAACCAGACTTGTATAGGTCTACATTTTTTTTTCTGAGGTCTTGGCTGATTTCTTTTGATTTTCCCATGATGCACTGAGTTTGAAGGAAGGCCTTGAAATACATGCACAGGTACACCTCCAATGAGGCTAATTGACATCATTTGAGTCTATCAGAAGCTTCTAAAGCCATGACGGAATTTTCCAAGCTGTTTAAAGGCACAGTCAACTTAGTGTATGTATATTTCTGACCCATTGGAATTGTGATACAGTCTAAACAATTTGTTGGAAAATGTACTTGTGTCATGAACAAAGTAGATGTCCTAACCGACTTGCCAAAACTAGAGTTTGTTTACAAGAAATTTGTGGAGTGGTTGAAAAACGAGTTTTAATGACTCCAACCTAAGTGTATATAAACTTCTGACTTCAACTGTATCTCTTTGGTTTAACATATGCCTGCCTGCTGGTATATTGAATGAGAAACGGAGTGAGTTAACTTTTCATGTATTTGCAGGCTTATGCTACTGTGGTTCTGGCTGCAGAGGGCAAGGATCCTGACTCTGCGGACTTTGGCAAAGTGGGACGAACTCAAACAGTATCCTTTAATTGTTGATGTCTTAATGCTTCATGGTGACTACTTTTGAATATGTGGTAAGATGTTTAATAACAAGCACTGCATGGGGGCGGTAGAAAAAAAATCTGATTTTGCCCTTGAGCAAGGCACTTAACCCTAGTTGGATAAGAGCATCTGCTAATGGCTAATGTAAAATACTCTGAATAGACAAGTATCGTATCATTAGCACTTTCAATTTAACTGGTATGCAACTTAATATTAGGAAGATGTTAATGTTTTGTACAGTGTATTTTCACACATCAGACTATTCTCAATTTTCAATTTAATCTTATTAGTAAAGAACATGACATTTTATTTAGAATGTCCCGTTATCAAATGGGCAGGAACAGTGGCAGGGGGAAAAATACATGTCGTCCATATGCACTTGAATAGTGAATGGAGGCTGTGCCTTCCCGGTTCCTTTTTCAATCATGCCAGGTATGCTACTCTGGTTTTACAGTGGAGCAATGTGTTTAATTCACAGGACGGTTGAGCTAATGTGTTAGCATGAGGTTGTAAATAACAAGAACATTTCCCAGGACATAGACATATCTGATATTGGCGAAAGCTTAAATTCTTGTTAATCTAACTGCACTGTTCAATTTACAGTAGCTATTAGTGAAATAATGCCATGCTATTGAGTGCAAAGTTTTGAATTTGAAAATGTATTAATAAAACAATTAGACAGTTTGGGCAGTCTTGATATAAAATTCTTACAAAAGGCAATGGTTCATTGGATCAGTCTAAAATTGTGCATACACTGCTGCCATTCTAGTAGGGCCTTTTTTCTTGCATTTCAAAGATACAAAAACATGAGTTTTTTTWYTTTMTTGGTATTATCTTTTACCAGATCTGTGTTATTTTCCTATTTCGTTCACATTTCCACAAACTTAAGTGTTTCCTTTCAAATGGTATCAAGAATATGCATATCCTTGCTTCAGGGCCTGAGCTACAGGCAGTTAGATTTGGGTACGTCATTTTAGGTGAAAATTGAAAAWAAGGGGCCGATCATTTTAGTAGCAGCTGAGAAATGAATAATAGTAGCAACTGGGATCCTCTTTTTAGTGGCAACCATCAACTCTACTTTCACAAGTGATTTCATATAGAAATGTCTGGGCTTATAAGAACCCTTATTTCACTCAAACCACTGTTTGAGCAGCAGCCAGCCTCTTGCTGTGTGACAGGTGATATTCTGTATGCCATGAGCTCTCCAACCCTGTTCCTGCAGCTACCCAATGATTAGTTTTGGAAACCAAGTGAAATCTGTCCGGGAACATCGATAGTAACATGTTTTCACAAATTGTATTAAACTGTTGACAGCCCTTCTGTGYTCGAAAGGAATAGAAATATGTGTATGCATGTTTTGATACATTTTTAAAATATGCTTTTTCACATTGTTGTTCCTCAACTCCTACAAGTGCTCGTTTTATCCAGGCGGTATCTGAGCTGGAGTTCCTGGGATTCATCAAATCCACCAAGCAGAAGACGGACCATGTGTCACGACTGACCTGGGGAGGCTGCTGATTCACTGTCCGGGAGCTTGTGTTGTATAGTACATGTCAATTGTTTTTGAATAAAATGTGATTTCAATTGAGTACCATTATTTGCTCATTGTGCTCTTAAAAGGTGTGGAAAATGCAAGTAGCTTACTCCAATAACAAACACTCTCAAAAGTGTATACAATATTATATGAAACACCATCAGTCTTATCAAGTAGCCAGGGGTGCATTCATTTGTAAAGATGCAGTGGGAACAGATGGGTCCTCATGGGTGACAACTGCTGCAAGGCGATCATTCCACCACTTCAGGGCTAAATCAAAGATGAAGTGTTAACTGGGACTTGGTAACTGCATAGTGCTGGCAGGGAGCCAAGTTGTGGCGCAATGCCAGAAATGACTTGAGTTGACATCTCATTGATATAGGAATTTTATCTACTTGAATACTCATATTAGGCTTTTTAACATCAAATCAAACTTTATTTGCCACATGCGTTGAATACAAGTGTAGACTACTGTGAAATGCTTGCAAGCCCTTAACCAACAATGCAGTTCAAGAAGAAAATAAAAAGTAACAAGAATAACAATATACAGGGGGCACCGGTACCGAGTCAGTGTGCAGGTGTACAGGCTAGTTGAGGTAATTTGTACATGTAGGTGGGGGCGAAGTGACTATGCATAGGTAACAAACAAACAGCGAGTAGCAGTAGTGTACAAGAGGGGGATCAATGTAAATTGTCCGGTGGCGATTTTTATGAATTGTTCAGCAGTCTTACTGCTTGGGGGTAGAAGCTGTTGAGGAGCCTTTTGGTCCTAGACTTGGCGCTCCGGTACTGCTTGCTGTGCGGTAGCAGAGAAAACAGTCTATAACTTGGGTGACTGGAGTCTCTGACAATTTTATGGGCTTTCCTCTGACACTGCCTATTTTATAGGGTTGGTCCTGGTCAGTCCCTGGATGGGAGACCAGGTGCTGCTGGAAGTGGTGTTGGAGGGCCAGTAGGAGGCACTCTTTCCTCTGGTCTAAACAAAGATCCCAATGCCCCAGGGCAGTGATTGGGRACACTGCTCTGTGTAGGGTGCCGTCTTTCGGATGGGACGTTAAACGGGTGTCCTGACTCTCTGAGGTCATTAAAGATCCCATGGCACTTATCGTAAGAGTAGGGGTGTTAACCCCGGTGTCCTGGCTAAATTCCCAATCTGGCCCTCAACCATCACGGTCACCTAATAATCCCCAGTTTACAATTGGCTCATTCATCCCCCTCCTCTCCCCTGTAACTATTCCCCAGGTCGTTGCTGCAAATGAGAACGTGTTCTCAGTCAACTTACCTGGTAAAATAACGGTAAATAAATAAATAGAATAGGTCCTGGATGGCAGGAAGCTTGGCCCCAGTGATGTACTGGGCCGTTCGCACTACCTTCTGTAGCGCCTTGCGGTCAGATGCCGAGCAGTTGCCATACCAGGTGGTGCTCTCAATTGTGCATCTGTTAAAGTTCGTGAGGGCCTTAGGGGCCAAGACAAATTTCTTCAGCTTCCTGAGATTGAAGAGCCGCTGTTGCGCCTTCTTCACCACACTGTGTGGGTGGACCATTTCAGATGGTCAGTGATGTGTACGCTGAGGAACTTGAAGCTTTCCACCTTCTCCACTGCAGTCCCGTCGATGTGGATAGGGGCGTGCTCCCTCTGCTGTTTCAAGTCAACAATCAGCTCCTTCATTTTGTTGACGTTGAGTGAGAGGTTATTTTCCTGTTCCCACTCCGCCAGGGCCCTCACCTCCTCCCTGTAAGCTGTCTCGTCATTGTTGGTAATCAGGCCTACTACTGTTGTGTCGTCTGCAAACTTGATTATTGAGTTGGAGGCGTGCGTGGCCAAGGAGTCTTGGGTGAACAGGGAGTACAGGAGGGGGCTCAGCATGTACACTTGTGGGGTCCCTGTGTTGAGGATCAGCGAAGTGGGTGGTGTTGTTTTCTACCTTCACCACCTGGGGGCGGCCCATCAGGAAGTCCAGGACCCAGTTGCACAGGGCAGGGTTCAGACCCATTGCCCTCTAGCTTGGTGGGTACTATGGTGTTGAAGACTGAGCTATATTTAATTAACTGCATTCTTACGTAGGTATTCCTCTTGTCCAGATGGGTTAGGGTAGTGTGCAGTGCGATTGCATCGTCTGTGGATCTATTGGGGCGGTAAGCAAATTGCAGTGGGTCTAGGGTGTCAGGTAAGGTAGAGGTGATATTATCCTTACTAGCCTCTTAAAGCACTTCATGGTGACAGAAGTGAGTGCTACAGAGCAATAGTCATTTAGTTCAGTTACCTTTGCTTTCTTGGGTACAGGAACAATGGTGGACATATTGAAGCAAGTGGGGACAGCAGACTGGGATAGGGAGAGATTGAATATGTCTGTAAACACTCCAGCCAGATGGTCTGCGCATGCTCTGAGGACGCTGCTAGGGATGCCATCTGCCTGGCGAGGGTTAACACGCTTAAAATGTCTTAGGTCGGCCACTGAGAATGAGAACCCACAGACCTTGGGAGCAGGCCGCGTCAGTGGCACCGTGTTATCCTCAAAGCGGGCGAAGGGAACAAGACGTCAGTGTCTGACCCCCAGAATGAATTTAAGAGAACTCAATCTGTAATGAATTTTGACATTTTAGTAGCACAATTTTACATTAACTAAGGTGTTTGGTGCAGTATTTCTCAAGTAAAAAAAGTGTGCAACATGTTGTCTTATGTAAACAGTTGGAGCTGCTGTGCAGGTCTTTCATACTGTCTATGCTATTGGATAGAGAGCCATTAACACAACTGTTCACCCCATGTTAGTGGGCAAATAGACATCGTCAAATCAAAACCTAACCTTAATTTACCCGGTGTGGCGCACAGATGTTCCAAACTCCCGTTTTAGACGAGACTTTATGACCAAATGATCCTATTTACACGTAGTCTTTGGATCTAGAATAACGGTTTCTGATTAATTGAGGCCACGTTGGCCGTTTTCAAAGGCATTCATGGTTTTAAAGACAGTTGCACTTTAATTTGCAGTGGCGTCACAATTTAGCAGCGGCGGTGGGCCGTATATGGGAAACACTGGTAGTACTTGACTTAGAGCATTACCCTGTTGTGACAGCATGAAACTTTGAAATCATAAGCCTTAAAACATTTTATTGTTTGCTTTTCCACTAAGTACATAGGTTTGAAAGTAATACCAGGAAAACAAAAATGATAAAATAAACATTTTGAGAGAAAAAAATAAAAATAAAATTTGTATGGGACTTTACAAAGTGTGACTGGTGCATCCGCATATTCTCTCCAAACTGTACTAACCTGCATCTTCCACTTGCTCATAGATTGACCAGCAAACCTTACATGGATTTCTACATTGCTTTATCATATATACATACATACATACATGTAACAAAGAAATAAAACGATGAATAAAGTTTGGAAATCCTTGTAAGAGTGAGGCCTTATCAATACAAGTACAGCAGGAGAAATGTAGGCCACTGGTAGAGGGCCTATACATTTACATTAGGAAGCACCTAGCTGCTTGCGAGGGAGAGTGATAACCACTGACAACGGCTTATAAACCTTTGCCCAAAGGAGAAATATGGCACAGTAAGAAAAGTTTCAATAAACCAAATGAATCTCTTGTGGTGATTTCCCAAGATTTAAACTCGATAGCTTGCAGCAACAGGTCACCTGGCAGACTGGGACGCTTTCAGGAAACATCTGGTAAAGGGATAAAAATAGATAAAAACAGAAAAGCAGCCATGTTACCATAACCTTTAGAGGTTTTCCATTCAGGTGTAACGGTAGCCTTCTTGCATTCAACAATGGGATGGTACATGCACTGAGAATCTTATATTAAAAAGGAGAGAAAAATAAAACTCACAGCTTGCAGGTTGCTCTCCAAATCTTCGCATCAACTGGTCATGTGTAAACTTCACAAAAGTGTCATATTGTTCTGTAATAGAAACGTGGGAGGAAAGGGAAGGAGGGGTTTAATAAGTCTAACTGTAAAAATCACATACCACCTTATGTTGCACTTTCTGAATCCTGTATTTTGACAGTCCACACCTGCCAACTTGGAAGTCATGGTCTCCTCATATTCCTCCCGAACTTTATCTTCACGCTCCTTCAGTAGACGTTCACAAATAATTCCAACTTGTCTAAGAGTAAATAAGGGCTGTTCTTTCCTTGATGGAGAAGAACCTCCAGCCGATGTGCCTGCAGAGGACACGAGGTGAGAAATTAGGTAATTTGCATGTTGAGGGGGGAGGTCTAGTTCATCCTGCACTCTGGGTCTCCCCTCCTCACCAAGGTTTAGGGTCTGATCTGTTCAATTCCGGTCCTGGAGGGCCGAAACACTTCTGTTTTTTGTTTCTACCTGGTAGTTAATTGCACTCACCTGGTGTCCCAGGTCTGAATTAGTCCCTCAGAAGCAGAAGATGAAAACAAGAAGTGTTTTTGGCCACCGACATTGAACCTGGCTAGGCTAACAGTACACTACAACAAACCTGGCATACTGGATCCACCGAGAGGGGGTGGAGACTCTGGGGAGTAGCAACCCTCTGTCTGTTGGTAAACTCCATCGATGTGTTTTCTCTTCTGAATGCGCTTGTACTCCTGCTTGATGTTGTTCAGAATTTGCTCTTGAATGAGATAGTACACAGCATGAGTCAAAATCATTCAGGGTCGAAGTTAGTCAAACAACTTGTCACATCTAATGGAGGCCTCACGTTATAGTGCAATCCTTATAGCTCCTCTTATGGTGTGTAACACAAAAAGGGCCAAGATGACACCATGGGAAGATCTCACTTGCATACACCTAGCGTCCTCTCTCCTCAAAACCCATTGGATGAGAAAGTCTGCGGTTTCAGAGGTTGCAAGAAGTATGCAATTGACATCTTCCCAATGTCAACATGCTATGTCGACATCATGTTATCTTTTCAAGATAGTTACTCATGTTATTGCAGCATGTTATTGCAGCATATCTACCTAACTATTGGCTAACATCTAGTGTGGTCTTGGAAAATAGTATGCTAAGTTAAGGGTTAGCTGGCAATGCAGAAAGCTAGCACACTGGCCTGGGTAGCTAACATTGGATGTATGGTACCAAATTGGGTTTATCCGGTAAATTAGTTAACTAACGTTAATTACCAGCTGATAGTCTTGACGACACCTCTCCAAATGGTGACGGCTCCATGCGAAGGTATTTCCGTGGGGATGAGGAGGATGATGGGGAAACCGGGATACACCTTCTCCTTTTAGGCGACGTCGGACTCATCAATGGATCAAACTCCATGGTTCTTTTCAGGGTCGCTCCACACGCCATGATTTTAATTTAAGGAGGGTCCAGCTACAAAGAACGAACGAGTAACAGTGTATAGTAGCTAATGCGAAACACAAAAGAAAATGGCTTTCGAGATAGGAAGGAGCTTATTATCCTGATTGTGTCTTTTCAGCTAGCTGGCTAGTTACCTAGCTTTGCAACTTCGACAAGTCCAGGAAGGAGTCTTGCGACTGTTGTTGGCTAACGTACAGTAACGTTATTAGGTTAAGCTAGCGTTAGCCAACCAAATCAAATGAAAACAAATCCCCACCTTTCCGGGAAAAGTTGCCCTCCGTTCCTATCCGACGCTCGTGTATCTTTGACGTTTGTTTCACTTATATCTTACCTCTATTTTAATGTCCTTAGCTACGTTATAAATTCAGACGAAGCTATAACAACCTGCMTACCAGCTTGAAAGCCAGCTAGCTTCTTGTTTTTGATCCCCGAGCCGTCTGGTTCTAGGGTTGAAGACGTCAAATAATTTGAGCTCATGCCGGTGGGCATGCGCTGATGATGGTGGGATTTGTAGTGCAGTCAAGACAGAATTGGTAGTTTGTGTGGTTCGGAATAACATTTCATCATTTTCGCTGCTATAATTTTTTGGTGCTGCCATGATTTTGCGCTGCTATATCTATATACATTAGCAGTAGGCCTGTTCTTCATTCACATTATTGTTACATTCTTGGAAATTAATGTATTATGTTAGCCTTTGCCACTTTATTTTGTTCTGCAAATGCATGGGCCCATAATGTAAAATTGATTGTTACACTTTTACGTTTTTTGCCTTTTCTGTTACAGTTTTTTCACTTGGGGTAAAAATGTTGTGGTTTTTACCTTTCCAACCAGCCCCATCATACTATACTCTGATTCCACAAGAGGGCAGTACACAACACACGGCACATCGTCCCATGTGCCACTGCCACCTCTTTCTCCTCCTCCAGAGACTTAAAAACCTACCACCAAAGCCCATATCTGATATAAGGGAAAGGGGGATCCTAGTCAGTTGTACAATTGAATGCCTTCAATTGAAATGTGTCTTCCACATTTAACCCAACCCCTCTGAATCAGAGAGGTGCGGGGTTGCCTTAATCAACATCCACGTCTTCGGCGCCCGGGGAACAGTGGGTTAACTCATGGGCAGAACGACAGATTTTTACCTTGTCAGCTCGGGGTTATCCTACATGCCTTATGAGTATTGTGAAAATTTGACTTCATTCAGAAGCTTGGAAATCAAACCACACACAGATGTTTGAATGGGGAAACCACAATACCTTTCAATATAAATTATACATGCAATATTTGCTCATTTTAATCTTAGCAGCGACAACTGAAAAATKCCAATTCCTCTGGTTCTATACTTACTTAGAGATCTTCTGTTGATTTGACAGTTCTTGTTTGGTGAAACACTATATATACAAAAGTATGTGGACACCCTTTCAAATTAGTGGATTTGGCTATTTCAGCCACACCAGTTGCTGACAGGTGTATACAATCAAAGAGCTCAGTGATTTTCAACGTGGCACCATCACAGGATGCCACCTTTCTAACAAGTCAGTTTGTCAAATTTCTGCCCTGCTAGAGCTGCCCTGGTCARGTCTAGGAGAAACAACGAGAAGTGGTAGGCCACACAAGCTCACAGAACAGGACCACCAAGTGCTGAAGCGTGTAGCGTGTAAAAATCATCTGTCCCCTGTAAATTGTCTGTCCTCGGGTGGATCAGAAGCAACATCAGCACAATAACTGTTTGTCGGGAGTTTCATGAAATGGGTTTCCATGGCCGAGCAGCTCCACACACAAGCCTAAGATCACCATGCGCAAAGCATTGGCTGGAGTGGTGTAACGCTCACCGCCATTGGACTCTGGAGCAGTGGAAACCCATTCTCGTTCTCTGGAGTGATGAATCATGCTTCACCATCTGACAGTTCAAAGGATGTATCTGGGTTTGGCRGATGCCAGGAGAACGCTACCTGCCCGAATGCATAGTGCCAGCTGTAAATGTTGGTGGAAGAGGAATAATGGTCTGGGGATGTTTTTCATGGTTCGGGCTAGGCCCCTAAGTTCCAGTGATGGGAAATCTTTACACTACAATAAAATTCTAGACGATTCTGTGCTTCCAACTTTGTGGCATCAGTTTGGGGAAGGCTCTTTCCTATTTCAGCAAGACAATGCCCCCATGCACAAATCGAGGTCCATACAGAAATGGTTTGTCGAGATCGGTGTGGAAGAGCTTGACTGGCCTGCACAAAGTCCTGACCTCAACCCCATCGAACACCTTTGGGATAAATTGTAACGCCAACTGCAAGCCAGGCCTAATCGCCCAACATCAGTGCCGACCTCACTAATGCTCTTATTGCTGAATGGAAGCAAGTCCCCTCAGGAATGTTCCAACATCTAGTGGAGGCTGTTATAGCAGCAGAGCCCCCCGACCAACTAAATATTAATACCCATGATTTTGGAATGAGATGTTCGAAGAGCAGTTGTCCACATACTTTTGGCAATGTAGTGTAGATGATGCCATTTTTGCTGTAAGTACAGCTGCAATAGAAGACAATGGCTATTGTTTTTCTATTGATGTGTTCAGATGAAAGCATTTGTGTACATGATATACATACATTTCTTATTGCTAAATTAGTCTGGTCTTAAATAAGATGAGTAGCTACACAAATACAATATGTTTTTTCTCTCTCTGGAGATTCATGAGATAAGTTCACAAGGTGCTTTCCTGAATATTTTTATTTAATTAAAACAGAAATTAAGATGTTCATTCACAGAAAAATACTTAACATATATGAAGAGATGGAGGGGGGGGATGTATTTAATACATTACATGTCTTTAGGGTTGCTGTTCTTCTTTGGGGAAATCTGTCTCCCCGTTAGTTGAAATAATGTGAATCATTGAAAAGATGTACATKATCTACTCTTGTATGGAATAACATGACCCTCAATTATACATCATTCAAAAAATAAGGCAATCAAAACAGTTTCACAAAACATACTTTATGACAAGAGCTACAAACCATCACAATGTACTAATTTACAGTATAATTTACAGTGGAAAGAGCAGCCAATTTCACCTAGAAGCATTTTAACGGCTCAAACCATACAGTCAGGGCAGATCAGCATGACACTAAACACACAACTGTACAGTTTAACAATGCGTATTGTCACTATTTCCCTATCAAAATAAATTAATGAAGTGGTTCTGAAAACATTGAATTACGCTGAACAAAAATATAAATACAACATACAACAATTTCAAAGATATTACTAAGTTACAGGTCATATAAGTAAATCAGTCAATTGAAAAAAAAAAATTAGGCCCTAATCTATGGACTTCACATGACTGGGAATACAGATATGCATCTGTTGGTCACAGATGCTTTAAAAAAAAGGAAGGGGTGTGGATCCGAAAACCAGTCCGTATCTGCTTTGACCACCATTTGCCTCATGTAGAGCGACACATCTCCTTCGCGTAGAGTTTATCAGGCTGTTGATTGTGTCCTGTGGAATGTTGTCTCACTCCTCTTCAATGGCTGTGCGAAGTTGCTGGATATTGGCAGGAACTGGAACATGCTGTCGATCCAGAGCGTCCCAAAGATGCTCAATGGGTGACATGTCTGGTGAGTATGCAGGCCATGGAAGAACTGGGACATTTTCAGCTTCCAGGAATTGTGTACAGATCCTTGCGACATGGGTCCGTGCATTATCATGCTGAAACATGAGGTGATGATGACTGGCATGACAATCGGCCTCAGGATCTCGTCACGGTATCTCTGTGCATTGAAATTGCCTTCGATAAAATGTCATTGTGTTCGTTGTCCGTAGCGTATGCCTGCCCATACCATAACCCCACCGCCACCATGGGGCACTCTGTTCACAACGTTGACATCAGCAAACCGCTCTCTCACACAACGCCATACATGCTGTCTGCCATCTGCCTGATAAAGTTGAAACCGGGATTCATCCGCGAAGAGCACACTTCTCCAGCGTGCCAGTGGCCATCAAAGAAGCCGGATGTGGTGGTCCTGGGCTTGCGTGGTTACACGTGGTCTGCGGTTGTGAGGCTGTTGGAAGTACTGCCAAATTCTCTAAAGCAACGTTGGAGGCAGCTTACTGGCAACAGCTCTGGTGGACATTCCTGCAGTCAGAATGCCAATTGCACGCTTCCTCAAAACTTGAGACATCTGTGGCATTGTGTTGTGTGACAAAACTGCACATTTTAGAGTGGGCTTTTATTGTCGCCAGTACAAGGCGCACCTGTGTAATGATCATGCTGTTTAATCAGCTTCTTGATATGCCACACCTGTCAGGTGGATGGATTATCTTGGCAATGGAGAAATGCTTACTAACAGGGATGTACACAAATTTGTGCACAAAATTTGAGAGAAATAAGGTTTTTGTGTGTATGGAAAATGTCTGTGATTTTTATTTCAGCTCATGAAACATGGGGCCAACACTTTACATGTTGCATTTATATTTTTGTTCAGTATAATAATCAACATTATCTTATGCTACAGCTACATATACTTCAAAGCTCAATTTAAAGTTCACGGTTGGCAAAATTTCTGGCCAGCGCTAATTGGGGTAGTGTCTATTCTAGATTAATTCTTCACAGTCGATACCTTCACAGACACATGATAGCAGACAGCTTCTCAGACCATCTCTGCGGAGACCGACAGGGTGACTTTGGCCACTTTTACAGTGGTGTTTGCACAGCTAGCCGTGGATTTGTAGGCTGTGCCTTTGATGCTCCTGCTATGGCAATCGGACTCAGCGCTGTTGTCCAGTGGTTGAGAAGTTCCCCTGCACGTCCGGCAGATGTTAAGGAAGGCCCGGCGCAGGTCCTTACTCCTCAGTGCATAGATGACGGGGTTGACGGTGGAGTTGAGCAGGCAGAGCATGCTGCAGAAGGCAAAGACCGTCTTGATAAAGTTGTTCATCTTCCAGAAGAGGTCGTAGACCATGATGGCTAGCACAGGGCCCCAGCAGATGATGAGGACCACCAGGATCAGCACCAAGGTCTTGGCCAGGCGGATGTCCATGCGGGTCTGCTCAGGTCGCATGGTCTGCGCCTTGGTGCCGTCTGCCGTGTAGACAATGATGCTCTTCTGGGAGCTGCGGCTCATCATGCGCACAGTGTGGTGGTGGGCCTTCCACAGGATGAACATGTAGGCGTAGATGATGAACAGAAGCAGCACACTGGTCATCCCTATCCAGAACATCAGGTACTTCTCGTCGATGAGCGGGAAAATGTCTGAGCACACCGAGTTCAGTTGCTTACAGTTCCAGCCCAGTAGGGGGAGAATCGCAATGACGATGGAGATAGTCCACATCATGCAGAAGGCAATGACAGCCTTGTTCTTGGTGACGATCCGCTTGTAAGCCATCGGCCTGTGGATAGAGATATAGCGGTCGATGGCCGTGAGAAAGAGACTGCCCACAGAGGCAGTGAAAGAGGCGATAACTCCACTGAGTTTAAATAGAAACACATTGGGGCTGTCCTTCCGGTGCAGAACATGGAAGTCCAAGAAACTGTACACAAATATGACACTGCCCAGAAGGTCGGCTACAGCCAGGCTTCCTATGAAGTGGTATGATGGCCGACAGCGCAGGATGTGGGAGTGGAGGATCACACACAATACGATAAGGTTCTCCARCACTGTGAAGGTTCCCAGGGTGAGTGCCATGACCGCTACTACTAACTGCTGACTGGGGGTCAGAATCATGAAGCACTCCATGTCCACAATGTTCTCCCCGCATTGGAGAGAACCCCCGCCCTCCCATCGGGTCCCATTGCCAAGCATTTCAGAGAAGTTGGTCGGGTAAATGGAGTTGCCATTATAGATGAGCTCCTTGTCCCCAGGTACTTGTACAGGGAAGGAGTTACTAAGTGGGGCAGAGTGAGTCTTCTGTAAGTGGAATCCAGTCTTGGCGAAGCCAGAATCAATGGATGGGTCATCATAGCTCACATCGTTGGAGCCAAGATACTGCAAACCAGTAGTCATTGTTCGGAAAGTGGTGTCAGCTATTCCATCCAGAGCAGACTTCATGGCTACTCAGCTGACTGGTAAAGGATGTAGCATTAGATGCGTGTCTAGACAGAAAAGAGAGTTCAAGAACATTTTGAAATCGTTAATACTTTCTTTTATTTGGTCAGTTTAATTGTGACAGATGTGGGGGTAGGCAAATGTGTATGTATTTAACTGTGGGGGATTGTAACTGTGGGTGATATGGGAATGTTGCTGGGTGATATTATTGGCATCCCTGTACCAGCCAGCTGACTCTACAGCAGATGTGTCTCAGACAATAGTGAGAGAATTAACAGTCAATGACAAATGATTGAGACCCATATCTAACCTTCTGTGCTGCCCCCAGGACAAAAACATTGCATTAAGTAGCCAATGTAGGTCAATCTTTCCTATTAATTAAGGGGTAATACAGGATTAGGTTAAAACAATAAGGATTAAATGAATGATGCATCAAAGGAGGTAGTTATATTCTCTCAAGAGAAGAGTGAATTGATTTTGTAGAATCAATCTATAGATTTTTACATGAGTATTTTTTTCTCTCGGACTCTTATTATATGGCTCAGTTTATACACTGCCCCCATCCCCAATACAAGAGTAAATATTGGACTATAACTTGTGCCTTCCTGTAGTCTATTATACGTATGCTAAAATGTTTATCCTATTCTACTGAGCTATTTACTTTTTGTTCGTATTCTTATCTTTTATTATTTCTTATTGTTTTTGCATTGTCGAAAGGGAACCTGCAAGTAGGCATTTCGTTGGACGTTGTATACCATGCGTATCCCGTTCATACGACTAACGAAACGTAAAACACATAGATAAGCGGCACATAACCCTGCCATTTGATCATGAATAGGACTAGATCTGTACATTTCGTTAAGAAAAATTACAATAACCTACATATGTTTTTTATTAATAAAAACAAGTAGACTAATGAGAATATTTGATAAAACGTTGTCATGCAGATGTTTATAGWTAAGCAAAAAATGTACTGGTAGTGATGTAGGCTATACAACAATGTGACGATGCCCCTTGTCCCATTTATGAATTAATAAAACAGACCAACAACAAGGAAGGTTATGGAGAGGCTGCAAGCAAGTAATTAGACTCGATAAACTCTCACTAAGGTTACAGCAAAATCAACAAAGAAATAGATTATGCATTAATGGAACATTTGCATTCCATTTGAGTAAAAAAAAAGAATGTTCTTACCTTCATATTCTTTGCACAAAGAATTTGCCTTGGTCCATTTGCCAGATTTAATTTATGACATAAAGACAAGAGGAAGTGTGTCCACTAATCCAATCTCAGGAATTGTATTATATTGATGTCAACAGTTGCTTTAATCAAAGTGTATCAAGTCGTTTTTAATTATTTTTAGCAGAGTGAATTTGTCATAATGAGCCTCGCATCCCTGTATAGTAACAGCGATGTGTCTGTCTGTCTGAGCTACGCAATTATTTTTTATAAGGATTCGCTTTGTGCGCTTCTGTGTCACGTGCGCCGAGGTGCCACAGCGCCTTGGACCAGTGTAGTGCGCTCGCGTCGCATCCTACATTCACACTCACTCAGTAACGAGACACTCCATCGTTTTGAACCCACACCCCATCATCATCGACCAGCTTGATTCAGGAAAACGAAACAATTMTTCTATTCAATGTTAAAACACTATAATTTAATTCGTAGACGTATTTTCATTACTATTGTAGTTTAGACTCTCACTTAAACCTATAAGCAATTATGACCTCCTCCCAGCTTCCCAGGGTTAGGCTGTGTGTGTATGTATGATGTACGTATGTTATTGTATGCATGCAAATGTCACTGATGTGAGAGTATACCATTTATTTTGACTGGCAGAAATGCATGATGTCTAAATAGCCTGGAAGGAAAGGTAACCATTAATGGTTAAACAATATCCAGCCAATTTTATTATATTTAACCACATGTAGCATAGGATGTCTTGCCAGTGTATAGAAATAGTAGGAGCTGCAGAGGTGTCAAATGAAGGTGGGTGAGGTGTGTAGTGGGACAATAGCAGAGAATAGGCTATGTCTCTGGTAAATGGGTTACTTGAGTCAGCTGCCCATCATCATGTGCCCAATTCCGATTTAGGAAATGATGCCTTTCCTTATTCACGCCTTTCCTACAGACTTCTTAGTAGTTGGTATTCAGACTTACCTTATGAAGGTGCATAAAGGGTTTTGCAGGCGTGGTTTCCTTGGCGCTCTGAATCAATTTAATTCAACTGCTGAAAACCCTCCCACATGCTGGCCAACAGATTTATCCTTCAGTAGGGTTTTTAGTACATTTATCTTAAGCCATCCCTTTAAATATGGTGTACTTTTTAGTTTGAATTTTGAAGACTGACTGAATAGAATATATCAATGAAACAGGTTCAGAATATTAGGTAGGGATCAATGAAAGAAAGACATCTGTCTCCTTTTCAGCACCAATTTGTAGGTTTTAAAATACTCTGTAACCTTGTAGATTATTTAGGGTTAGGAAAGTATTTATGAATCATAAAAACTGGTTTGGAAAGCCTTTACGGTGGTTTGATTCACTTAGATTCACTTGTCACATTCAGTTATTTAACCCCCCATGGTAATGTTGGAAGATTAGTGTTCATAGAATTATAATAGACAGAATAGTGTAGGCTATACCCTCATATATTGCCTGCACTAACCATGGAACTGTGTGATGACACAGCCAAGTATTGTATTATGTGTCGGGTTGCGGCTTGGTCTGCGCTAGGCTCCATAACGATTTATTAATTAGCCTACATGTCTTTTTTTATATTATCAACTGTTACTAATGATCCTCAGCAACAACCACATGGCCGTGACTGCGTTTACAGAGGAGGCATATTCAGGTTAAAGAAACAATGGAATTAAATGGAATGATAATGTTGGCTATTCCAAATGAAGGGAACTAACAGTAAATTGGCCGTTGAAAATGTGTTGTTATTAGGCCTACTGATGGTCGATGCTGAGAGTGGCTAAAATGAATCATGATAGAAATAAGAAACAGAGACAGTCAGGGTAGCTTATAATTAAGACAATYCAGAGTGCCTATCCCTGCTAGTTAAAAGGCCAAACAATTTAATATCTGCATATGTCATTTCATAAACCTTACTGTGTTGATATGCTTCAGTTATGCTGCTATATGGATGGTTTCACAGTTGTCTCCAGCGATTATAAGGTAAATTATATCTCAACAAGTGTCATTTATAATTTACATTTCCCTTATCCAAAAGGATTGCTCATTTACCTAGCTCTTATCCATAGGTCTTATCAAGTGGTAAAATGCAGTGCATGCAGAATGTTTTTCAGATACAATTAACACCAAAGTAGATGTTTTTTCCGCTTTATTCATGGTTTCCTCATGTGTAATGGTGGTGGAATTATGAGGGAATTAAGTCAAGGTCAGAATATGGTTTATCTGTAGACACAYCTCCACCTCTGCTTCATTTATTCCATCTCCACYCAAAATGAATAGCATGCTATTCTCCTGCTTAAGTTCAAGGTCAGAATACGCATTGAGAGAAAAGTGCATAAAAAAAGGAATTCTATTCCATTTATGCACCCTTAACTCGGGTCGGAATCGGGCCCCATGTGGATTCAGTCTGAGGAGGACTTTGCAATGAAGAAGTCAATTAAGGAAATTAGAGTGACTCTGGCTCTACCATGGTCATACAGGTCCTGCTGGACCAGTCTATGTTTACACAGGGTTTTATGTATTTTGTTATGGTGGCTATTTTTGCTAGTATTATTTGTGTGTTTTGTGTGCCTTTTCTCACATTTCACCCATAAAAATAATGAAATAATATGTGAAGACTGGAGTAGTTCCTCTATGTGTTGCGCAGCTGCAAAATTACTTCCACCTCCATGCAACCCAAATACCCCCCGCACCAAATTACAAACATATTTTAGGGATAATAACATGCTATTTTGTGACCTCTCCAACACAGCAAAGGTGGAATTCAACACGTACTCTTGGACTGGCACATAAAATGTGTCCAAAGGCAACACTGTATTCAGATGCCAATGATAATGTAATCAAAACACTTTATCAGGTCCATTAAGTATCCTCTGTTCCATGTCTCTGTATTTTTAGACTGTAAAAGGTCAGGTGTTATGAATGTAGGAATGCATTAATTTATAGTTTCTGCTTGTMTTTTTTTGCTTCATGTATAAGCCTATTAGACATAGAGAAACAGTGGAGTAACAGTGTTGATGAAACGTGCTCTCTCCCGTCATATGAAACATTATGAGACACAACATGCCAGTCTTTCCATCTAGCTCAGTTATGGCCATCATTTGAGGTGTCATCAACAAAGAAAAAGCACCAAAATGCAGAGGGACTTCAAACAAACAGAGTGCTTTCTGTGATGCTCCCAAATTACAAAGGGCTCATACAGATGGCTGTCATGACAACAAGTGCCATTTCTTCAATAGAAAAGCTATCATACCACACAAATAGCCTCCGTTGTAGACATGGTTAGATGTGAGACGTTTGCTGTTTTTGATGTGTGCAAGTTCTGAGTGATCTGTGAGGTATTCATTTTCCATTGTTTTCCAGTGTTAGTGAGTGATATTGTATATTTGCAGGGGCACAACACTCTTTCCCGTCTCAGGTATTTCGTGGCTAGCCGTAAATTTGGCAGGTTGAAGTTTATTGGGATGAGCAGAGTACATTTGTTAGGTGAACGTTTATTGGGACGAACAGGGCCGGGCTCTAGCCTTTTGGTGGCCCTAAGCAAGATTTGGTTGGGGGGCCCCCCACCTCACGCCAAAACATTTCAGTGTTTTGACAGTTGAGAGAAAAATGTAATTTTTAAGTTAATTTCCTGCAATTCTACACATTTTGCCATGGGGAGGGGTAGAGAAAATATTGCAGTTTTAAAGCAATTTTCCAGCAATTCTACTCTTTTTGCCATGGGGCGGAGAGAAAACGTTGAAATTGTTTATCAGATTTCATGCAATTCTACACATTTTGCCATGAGGCAGAGAGAAAAAAATCTGCAGTTTTACAGCTAATTCTACCCATTTTTACATGGGGTAAAGAGACGTTTCCTGCAATTCTACACATTTTGTACTGACTTATGCCATGTTAATATGATAGCTGACTAACAAAATGTATGAGTTCCCTGGAGGTCGGGGCCCCTGGACACGTGCCCTGCAAGCCCGGTAGGTATTCGGCCATGATTACTGCAAGTTTAGATAGTCTAGTCAGCTAACTACCAATCTAAAAATTGTTAGCTGACACAGCTTATTGAATGACTGACATAACAAGAGAAAAACTGCTGATGCACAGCCAAATATGGAAATTGCACCTGGTTACACCTCTAGCTGCCAGGGGCTCTGCAGCAGCCAGGGGGCCCTAAGCAACTGCTTATGTTGGTTATGCTTGGAACCGGCCCTGGGGATGAGTCTTGTCCTGGAGGCAGAACTGAAAGATTTCCATTAGATGGGCCAGCTGAAAATTGTAAAACTGCTTTTTAGTATTAATTTAAGATTAGGGTTAGGCATTAGGGTTAGCAATGTGGTTAGGGTTAGGTTTAAAATCAGGTTTTATGACTTGGTTTCTGTGCYAGCTAGTGACCACTCTGCAGAGCTGGCTCCAGAACAAGATTCACGAGTTATAACGTTAACCTGCATAATTTTCTTGGTCCATCTCAATGTACCTGCAGATATTTTCTGTCTTAAATGGATTATAGGGTGATAGAGCTGGAAATGTTTCCATTTATTATTAGTTATGAGAAAATGTTGACGTAAACATAAAAAAACACTTTATTGTCTTCATAGCCCAAATATGGATGCCTTAGGAGGACTGTTTCAAAGGACTCAATGGAGGATATAAAAGTCATCAATGTTGCCTCTGACACCCATTCTATGTATATCATTAGCTATCCTATTTGTATTGGGCTCATTTCCTTTGTACGAMAATTGGAAACAGGCAGCACAGGACAAAAGATGATTGATGATTATTGCCATGAAAACGCTTGTCTTTAGCTAGTAGGCTAATGGTTCCAGTGGCAGGTTGCTTGTGGAAGGCCAGGGGACAAGGGGAGGAAAATAATCCTACCACTACATATCTGTACGATGAGAATGTCGACAGGGGACTGGGAGCTTCTATGCACAATATAAAAAAAAGCCCACAGCGAAACATTTATTATTAATTTTGTGGTCTCACATTACAATTAATCTCTCTGTGCACACCAAACAGATATTATCTCCCTGGGCTGACAGAAGAGGTGACAGAGACAGGCACAGTCTGTGGACGGTGATGTTCGGTCCTAAGCAGCRTGCACATCACGAGTTATGTTTCACCAGAGAATTGTTATCTTTGAGACATTTTGGCCAAATGAAAGCAAATGGGTAAACAATTTGGGTAAACAAGTTGGGCAAAGAAGTTGTTGAAACGATGGGGGTATACTTATCATATTGTAAAACAACTAATCAGCACTGTGTCTTAAATAACATCATTACACATCGTTTTCAGAGGAGGAAGAGGAAGTAAGGAGGGAGAGGGAGGCAGAGGGAGTATTGAGGGAGAGGGAGAGAGGGGAGTAAGGAGGGAGAGGGAGAGAGGAGTAAGGAGGAGAGGGAGGAGAGGGAGGAGGAAGGAGGGAGAGGGAGAAAGGGGGGAGGGGGGAGGAGAGGAGGAGGAAGATGGAGGAAGGGGGAGGAGGAAAGGAGGAGGAAGATGGTGGATCAGGAGGGAGGAACCCCCCTCGAGTTCGTGCCGTGGAGGAGATCTTCGTGGGCTATACTCGGCCTTGTCTCAGGGTAGTAAGTTGGTGGTTGAAGATATCCTTCAAGTGGGTGGGGTAATATCTTGCCTGGTTGGCCCTCTCCGGGGGTATCGTCGGACGGGGCCATAGTGTCTCCCGACCCCTCCTGTCTCAGCCTCCAGTATTTATGCTGCAATAGTTTATGTGTTCGGGGGGCTAGGGTCAGTCTGTTATATCTGGAGTATTTCTCCTGTCTTATCCGGTGTCCTGTGTGAATTTAAGTATGCTTCCTCTAATTCTCTCTCTCTCTTTCTCTCGGAGGACCTGAGCCCCAGTACCATGCCTCAGTCCACCTGGTCGTGCTGCTGCTCCAGTTTCAACTGTTCTGCCTGCGACTATGGAACCCTGACCTGTTCACCGGACGTGCTACCTTGTCCCGGACCTGCTGTTTTCGACTCTCTCTCTCTACCGCACCTGCTGTCTCTAACTCTGACATTTACTCCTGAGGTGCTGACCTGTTGCACCCTCTACAACCCCTGTGATTATTATTATTTGGCCCTGCTTGTCATCTATGAATGTTTGAACATCTTGGCCATGTACTGTTATAATCTCCACCCGACACAGCTAGAAGAGGACTGGCCACCCCCCAGAGCCTGGTTCCTCTCTAGGTTTCTTCCTAGGTTTTGGCCTTTCTATGGAGTTTTTCCCAGCCAGCGTGCTTCTACATCTGCATTGCTTGCTGTTTGGGGTTTTAGGGTTTCTGTATAGCACTTTGTGACATCGGCTGATGTAAAAAGGGCTTCATTAATACATTTGATTGATTGAGGGGGAGAGGAAGGAGAGGAGGAGGAAGAGGGAGGAAGGAGGGAGAGGAGGAATACTGTTAAATCTGTGACCTGTACCTAAGAAAAACATGTATTTTAGATTATGAGGTAATACTATCATGCAATAATTACGAGCAATGGGTTGAATAAGCTAATTTCAAGGATCCAGCTAGCACTCATACATTTTTTCTGCCCTAAAACCTACGCATGATCGACCATCCAGTCTCATCATCCACTTCAGAGACCAATTATGTGACTCAACCTGAGCCACTGGCTTCATTAGGCTAATTAGAGGTGTTTGTCAGTCATGACCTACTTCTGTGGGCCCTGGACTGAACAACCAACTCTGGCTTTTCACTCAGAGCAGCATTCTGAGCCTGCTTTGTCTGATCAAATGAATGCCATTATGATAATAGTCATGACTTTGTGCAAACTGTAGTTCTATAAAGGCCATCATTGTAAATAAGAATTTGTTCTTAACTGACTTGCCTAGTTAAATAAAGGTTAAATATTCCTGGTTGATGTTTTCAGTAGCTATAAATGCATTACAAAGTTGAAATCACAGGGAGTTCTCTGTCAGTTGTTACACTCGACATAACACATAGGTATGGGGTATTCCTTGTCCCTACAGTTTGGCTGAAGTGACAGTATAGTCACCACGATATGCTTAAGAGTCGTGTCATTCCTAGGATTAATCTGAGCCTCCCAGAGGGTGCCGTAGAAACCCCCTGCGACATGGCACTACATCCGTTTCCTTATCCCTTTTTCCTATACCAGCAGAAGAGTACTATTGCTATTTAAGATAATTAGCTAAAGGATCATTGCTTTTCCTACATAGGTTAGTAGTCTATTTCTCTTGTCCCTCAGTAATGGAGAAGCCACATTTGCCTCAGAGAGGTAGAAATGGCACAAATGTTGTTACATGCCAGCAGTGAGAAAGTGATTCTGTTATTAGTGTCATACTGTACAGCATTTCTGCTATCTCACATACCCTGAAGAACATCAGTAATCTACTCAGTGCATCGTTGTGTAAATCACCTCGTGTCATCATGAGGTGTCCCCAAATCACAACATTTTGACAGGTTATAACTGTACATCGGGGTAGTATGTGTAACAAGCAGAGTTGGGGTCAATTCCATTTCAATCCATTCATTCCAACCCTGGTAACAAGTGTGTAGCAGAAATATACTCTTTCCATCTTCATACAGAAACAAGCAAATTAATGCAACGTGACAATGTCATAGTAACACGAAGCGAGTGAAGACTTTCATCTGACTAAACTGCTCCCACTTACAATGTGTGATCAACGTCACACATGATCATTTTGTGGGAGTAATTTCTGTCTCAAGTGCTCCCTGCAGTTTTAGTTGGCATGTGACTTACATAACGATCAATACATTCACTGCCATCACTCTGTAAAACAGTGCTGTTTGATCCCACTTGATACAATTCATCATGGGGATCTCAGACAAAAAGGAGGCTTGAGGGTGTAAAAACATGTTCCTTGATGTGATACAATATAAAACTAGCGGGCAGGCTGATACTTTGCGAAAAAGTGGGGAAGATGACATGGAGTGTGGCRCAACGCCACAACATCGATGCATGCTAGGACTGAACCACCTGCTGAGCACTTTAATAAGGCGACTGCTCCAGCTATGACACATCGTATAATGAAACCTGATGCAGTGAATCACACAGAGATTTGTCTAGATTAGGAGGACAGGTATGTCCCTGAAAACCACCAATACAAACACCTGAAAATAGATTTCGATTTTTGATACATTTAAATGAAAAGCAAAAGAACTGGACTTTTCTTTCAACTTCCTGTAGACATTGTTGATGACCAACATTTGCAATATCTCCTTATTCTATATGAACGTTCTTTTCATCACTGGATGACAATAAACCTGCTGTTTATTATCTATGCATAGTCACTTTACCCCTACCTACATGTACATATTACCCAATTACCTCGACTAACCTGTACCCCCACACATTGACTCTGTACCGGTACCCCCTGTACATAGCCTCGTTATTGTTACTCTTTTATTTTTTTCTTTMGTTTATTTAGTAAATATTTTTCTTAACTCTTATTTTTCTTAAAACTGCATTGTTGATTAATAAAGGCTTGTAGTAAGCATTTCACGGTAAGGTCTACACCTGTTGTATTCGGCGCATGTGACATTTAATCTGATTTGCTTTTGATTTGATTTGATTTGGAGTAAAACCACATATTCAATTAATCTGAAATAACAATTTGTGAATTTGCCCTCTACCTAGTAGATTATGTTTATTAGAAAGAGTTCATGTGAAACTTGGTGGAGTGGGATGGGATGGGTTTGGGTGAGGGTTTAAAGAGATGGAAACAGGTTTGGTCAGCAGCAGACATTTTAGTCATCTCGGGTCTCCAGACACTCTTGACTTAGATTTCTTGACTCCACAARGCCCCACACTTTTCTTCTTCTGCTGCTGCTTTTTCTTCTTCTCTGGGGCTGGAAGAGTCCATAGAAATGTTTGGCTTATTGATTCATGACATCAAAATGACCTATATGGTATTATCTGTTAAGTTGACAGATCAAGAAGTCCCACATTGTCAATTGTCTATGTCCGCATTCCTGGGCTTCTCAGCAATGGGCTGTAAACAGAGTAGATCTGAGGTAACTTTTATAAACAGCTGTTGCACTTGACACACTGGTAGAAGTTCTTTGCAGTACTTTGTGAGATATATATAGCCATAGAAGTGTGATGGTTATAGAAGCACCAGTATATACTTCAACTAGTGGTGATTTAATAGCGCCTCTTACCGTAGGGGAGGTGTCACGTCCTGACCATAGTTCTTATGTGTTTTGCTTGTTTAGTGTTGGTCAGGACGTGAGCTGGGTGGGCATTCTATGTTGTGTGTCTAGTTTGTCTGTTTCTGTGTTCAGCCTAATATGGTTCTCAATCAGAGGCAGCTGTCAATCGTTGTCCCTGATTGAGAATCATATATAGGTGGCTTGTTTTGTGTTGGGGATTGTGGGTGGTTGTCTTCTGTCTTTGTGTTCTGCACCAGATAGGACTGTCTCGATTTTCACATTTGTTATTTTGTATAGTGTTCACGTTATTGTCTCTTCTTTATTAAATCATGTTGAACACTAGCCGCGCTGCATTTTGGTCCTCTCCTTCACCCCAGGAAGAAAGCCGTTACAGGAGGGTGGGGTAAGTTGTCACCCCTTTTTTCTAGGCAACCACACAAGAATGAGAAGTTATATTACCAAGTTTTTATTGTCACGTGCACAGTGAAATAGCTATATACAGGGTCAGTTCCAGGGTCAGTAGCTATATACAGGGTCAGTTCCAGGGTCGTCATGCGATYGAGGGCAGTGCAGTTGCCATACCAAGCAGTGATAAAGCCAGTGATGATGCTCTCAATGGTGCAGCTGTATAACTTTCTGAGGATTTGAGGGCCTGGCATGCCAAATAGTGTCCCCCTGCCAAATAGTGTACCCCGCCGCGTCACAATGGGATTTGATGAGCTCTAGTTTCCAATGCCAGGGCTGTTGCTAGAACTTGCACAATTCTGACCGGTCTACGTAATGAACCAAAGCGTCCGTTGCTATGCTGATTGCTTGGCTCTATTTTACCTCGTAGCGGTCGTAGAGGACACAGGCAGTTCTAGTTCTAGTTCACCTCATAAGCGCTCGCTCAGGCAGCGCAAATGTAATACCTCAGAATCAAGAAGCTCTCAATGGTGCAGCTGTAGAACTTTGAGGATTTAAGGGCCCGTGTCAAAGTTTCTCAACCTCCTGAGGGGGAAGAGGCGCTATCGCGCCTTCTTCGCGACTGTGCGCATGTGTGTGGACAGCCCCATTGATGTGGATGGGGACTAAGCACACACCCCTGTGGAGCCCCCGTGTTGAGAGTCAGCATGGCGGAGGTAATGTTGCCTACCCTCACCACCTGGGGTCGGCCCTTTAGGAAGTCCAGGATCTAGCGGCAGAGGGAGGTATTCAGTCCCAGTGTCCCAAGCTTGGTGACGAGATTGGAGAGGACTATGATGTTGAATGCAGAGYTGTATTCAATGAACAGCKTTCTCACATAGGTATTCCTATTATGTAGGTGGGTGAGGGCAGTGTGGAGTGCAATTGAGATTGTATCGTCCATGGATCTGTTGAGACGGTATGCAAATTGGAGTGGGTCTAGGGTGTCTGTGATGATGTAGAATGTGTGTGCCATAACGAGTCTTTCAAAGCACTTAATGATTACAGATGTGAGTGCTACAGGGCGGTAGTCATTGTGGCAGGTAGCCTTAGAGTTCTTGGGAACAGGAATGTTTGTGGTCAGCTTGAGACATGGAGGTTACAGACTGGGACAAGGAGTGATTGAAAATGACCGTGACTATGCCTGCCAGSTGTTTTGCGCATGCTCTGAGAACGCGACCTGGAATATCGTCCGGCCCCGTGGCCTTACGAGTGTTGACCTGATTAAAAACCTTTCTCACGGCCTCAAAGTCAGCTCAACAAGTCCACTAGGTCAGCGGGGGCCCTCGTGTAGGGCTCGGTGTTGTTTTGTCAAAGCGTGCATAAAATGCACTGAGTTCGTCTGGTAGAGGCATCGTTGGGCGGATCACAGCTGGGTCTTCCTTTGTAATCTGTAATGGACTATAGCCTCTACCACATGCGGAGGGCGTTGGAGCCTGTGTAATAGGATTCATTCCACCGTGATCCTATATTGTCCTTTTGCTTGTCTGACGGCTCTGTGGAGGTCGTTGCTGGAATTCTTGTACTTGTTTGTGTCCTCAACCGTAGCTTCAGGGTTGGCTGCGATAGCCCTGTGTATGGTAGCCCTGTCCTTTAGTTTAGCGCCAACCTCTGTGTTCATCCAGGGCTTTTGATTGGGGAAGCAGTGAACCTTCRCTGTGGGGACAACTTCGGTGATGCATTTCCTACTATAAGTGAGTGAGATGCATGGGAAGTTGCTCCAGACTGAGGACTCAGCTCTTAGCTAATAACCCCAGAGATGAGGCTCTGACAGCAAGGACAGTGATGAAGTGAGAGAGCCTCCCTGAGCTCCTGTCTAGGAGGTTGCTATATCCTCATCCAGCAGAACAGGAATGGCCTGGGTCTCATGATGTATCACCCTGAGTCAGGGTGAGACACCACTTCCTGCTTGTGTCAGACTTGACAGACAGTGTGAATGCTGGCAGTGGGGTGATATTGCTSGTCTGCTCAACCGAGCTGCATGATAACACATAACACTATGCCGAAAATCTCCACAATCCATTTGAGCAGACTGTCCATTCTTTGAATCAGCCAAGTTAAAGGAAAAATCCACCCAAAACCGTTAACATTCAAAATAGGTGAATCTTTCCTTTAATGTTTTTCTTCTASAGAGACAAATACTTCTCTCTCAGACATATTCTTCTGTGTTACACTTTGCAGACACCAATGGTTTTCCCAATGACTACACTCAGCTTATACACTGTCTCTGAGTCCCTCATGTACTGGAAGTGTATCACAGACTTTAGGCTAAACAGCAGATGACAGGAGATATACAACTGTAAACAGTAGCAGATTTCTGTGTAACCCAGACTCCTGAGAGCTTAGAGAGCGAGAGTGCTCCCGACAGGGCCTGAGCCCAGGGAGGAGACACAGTATTGTGGACATCGCTAGAGCCGACAGAGGTTGATGGAATGTTCTGAAACATGCTGTTAGAATCTCCTCCAGAGAGAAAGAGCTCTGAGCATACAGGACAGTGAGCAGAGAAATGGAGAGTGCCTTGAGTCTCTCTAGTTTCATGTTGGAGGGCAAACTATATGTGTCATGTAAGCGGAGAGGCACATCATATGAAATATCTAGCTATGTTGCCGCCACATACAATACTGTACATCATAACCCAAACTAAAGCAAATCTAGTGCAATGCCAAGAAGTCCCTTGGAGTTGTTCAAACTGAGCTTACAGTTTTACCTGTCAGGTAATATACACTGAGTGTACAAAACATTACATAGACTGACCAGGTGAAAGCTATGATCCCTTATTGATTTCACTTGTTAAATCCGCTTCAAWYGGTGTAAATGAAGGGGAGGAGACAGTTTTAAGAAGGATTTTTAAGCCTTGAGACAATTGAGACATGAATTGTGTATGTGTGCCATTCAGAGTGTACATGTACTGTATGTGCCTTTGAACGTGGTGTTAGTAAGTGCCAAGAGCACCGGTTTGTGTCAAGAACTGCAAAGCTGCTGGGTTTTTCACGCTCAACAGTTTCCCATGTGTATTAAGAATRGTCCACCACACAAAGGAAATCCAGCCAACAACTGTGAGGCATTGGAATCAACTTGGGCCAGCATCCCTGTGTAACGCTTTTGACACCTTGTAGAGTCCATGCCCCGACGAATTGAGGGTGTTCTGAGGGCAAAAAGGGTGTGGGGAGTGCAACTTAATATTAGGAAAGTGTTCCTAATGTTTTGTAAACTCAGTGCATACACAGGTCACGACAGTTAATATAATTATCCAAACACACCCAGAGGGTTTGTGCATGTTGTAATTTTCTTTCACGCCTTGCAGGCCACTGATTCACAGGTTCAGATTTATTCATTAGCTCCACACCCAGCTGTAAGGTTGGAAAGATTGACTGCGAACCAAATGGCCTTGACTGGCATAATGTTAAAAAAGTAATTTTTACGTCCAATCACTTGCCCCTGTCTGCGGAATGAGTAGTTGTGAAATTGGATTCATTTTTAGCTTTTTACACCGTTTTCAGCAACTGAATATGAATAATTTAATGATTTTGTGTGTCATGTGGAAAAGGGGAAATTTGTCAGTCTAAAATGTAATCAATTTAATGACTTTGAAACCCCTTGAATGTACTAGTAATGCACAAAGAACAAAAGATATTGGGAGAGAGCAGAAGTTTTTAATTAACATGCCTTAATTTAGCTTTTGAAATCTGTTTCCCAATATATGACTTTTGCAGTGTTTTGGGCAGAAATGTGAACAGCAGAGCATAAACTCTGTCACTAGCAGTTGAGAGAGACATTCGATGAGCTGTGAGACACTTCTAAAACTTTGCCTGGTGTCTGATGAGGAATGAAAATTTACACTAGCATAGACAAAAACAGTTTGAACTTATAAAAAAGGCAACTGCTTGACCACCTATGGAAAACTATGACCTTTACCTACAGCTTTTTAATGTCATCTTTCATATCAAATACACATTTAGAAATAAAACATTATTTTACAAATTATGCATATGACTAAGAATTTTGTATCATAGCTCACCAGCGACAGAATAGGTCAAATTATAAACAAAGACTTACTAGAGACTTACTAACCATGCTGTTCCTTGCTGGGGGTCCTTCGGTATCTTCTTTCTGATGCAATGACCTGCCATATGACTATGGCAATGCATTATGGTCTGTCTGTTATACTGAATGACATTGTATGAAATCCCAATGTAGGGACAAAAGTTCTTGAAGCATTAAAATGTAATGTCACAATATTTGTTATATTGATGCAAACACCCACACAATTATGCCCAAGGGGTTGACTTGTCACACACTCATCTGTTTCACCTGTCTTTGTGATTGTCTCCACCCCCCTCCAGCTGTCGCCCATCTTCCCCATTATCCCCTGTGTATTTATACCTGTGTTTTCTGTCTGTTGGTGCCAGTTCGTCTTGTTTGTTCAAGTCAACTGGCGTTTTGTGTCTCAGCTCCTGCTTTTTCCAGTCTCTCTTTTCTCAACCTCCCAGTTTTGACCCTTGCCTGTCCTGACTCCGAGCCCGCATGCCTGACCACTGTACCTGTCCCTGCCGACTGGTACCTTTGCCCCCCTCTGGATTACCGATCTCTGCCTTACCCTGAGCCTGCCTGCCGTCCGCTACCATTGCCCCACCTCTGGTTTTCTGATCCCTGCCTGCCTTGACCTGTCTTTTGCCTGCCACTGTTTGGAACATTAAACTATTGTTTATTCGATGTGGTCTGCATCTGAGTCTTCCCTTCATACCTGATAGCACAAACTGGCCATGACTGACCCAGCAGACCCGGGCCAGCTGCGCAACGCCATCTCCTCCTAAAGAGCCTCCATTGGCAGGCACGAGGAGTTTGTTTGTGGGCTGATGGAGAGGGTTGGTTGAGCACCATGACCAGGCATTGGACATGCTGCTGGAGCAAATCTGCGGGTCGTCTGGGGGGCAGACTGCCACGGTGGTAACCCCACCGCCCCTTAGCAACTCGGCGGTTAGCAGCATCGCCCCACCGGCCACTCCACCTTCCGGGAGCCCCAATTACCTCCTCTGGAATGCTTCAATGGAGAGCTGAGCACCTGCCGGGCGTTTTTAGCTCAGTGTGTCCTCATTTTCGAGCTTCAGCCCTCCTTCTCAGATTGCTCCAAAATAGCCTATCTCATCACGCTGATGTCTGGAAGGGGCTACCGCTGTATGGGAACAGCAGCCGTCCATATGCGTGAGCCAGGAGGGGTTCATGGGAGAGGTGAGGAAAGTTTTTGATGCCCCGTTCTCCGGGAGAGAAGCTGCCCGGAAGCTAATCCAGCTCCGGCAGGACTCCTGCACTGTGGCCGACTATGCGGTGGATTTCCGTATGTTGGCAGTGGAGAGTGCATGGAACCCGGAAGCACTGTTCGACATGTTCCTGCACGGCGTCTCGGAGGAGGTTAAGGACGGGCTTACGGCTCGGGAGTTACCCAAGAATTTTGACTCCCTCATCGCTCTGACCATCCACATCRATGGGCGATTGTGGGAACGACAACTGGAGTTTATTTTATTTACCACGCGCTTCCAGGGATTCCACCTCGCCTCCGGGTCACCCAAAACACCACTTTCATCAACCAACGTGTGTCAGGGAATCACAGCGAGACTAGTTTCTGCTCATCAAGTTCCCCCAGATTCCCGTGGTTTTGTGAGTCTCCTAGCTCCAGCGACACAACTTATCAACTGGTCATGGGCTGGAGTCCGCTCTTCCTCACCCATTGTCTGAAGTCGGCGCAACCTGTCCCGGGACATCTTCCTGGGTCCTCGGAGGTGGTTCCGGATCTCTCCGCCGTTCCTGCAGAGTATCAGGATCTCTGGGAGGTGTTCAGCAAGTCCTGGGCCACTTCCCTTCCGCCGCACCACCCCTATGACTGCGGGATTGACCTTCTCCCTAGCACCACACCGCCCAGGGGCRTCTGTACTTGCTGTTGGGACCTGAAACCAAGGCTATGGAGGACTACATTGGGGAATCCCTAGCTACTATATTTATCCATCCCTCTCCCGCTGGTGCAAGGTTCTTCTTCTTGGAGAAGAAGGACAAGACCCTGCGCCCATGCATTGACTACCGGGGATTCAATGACATCATGGTAAACAACCGTTATCCGCTACCACTCATTTCCTCTGCCTTCGAGCCGCTCCAGGGGGCCACTGTGTTCTCCAAGCTGGATCTACGCAGCGCCTAGCACCTGGTGCAGATATGAGAGGGGGACGAGTAGAAGACCGCCTTCAACACAGCCAGAGGCCACTACGAATATCTGGTCATGCCCTTTGGCCTCACCAACGCCCCTGCCGTGTTCCAGTCTCTGGTGAATGACGTTCTCCGCGACATGCTGAACGGATTCATCTTCGTCTACTTTGACGACATCCTCGTCTTCTCCCGCTCCCCCCAAGAACACATGCTCCATGTCCGGCAGGCTCTCCAGCGCCTTCTGGAGAATCAGCTGTTCATTAAGGCGGAAAAGTACGAGTTCCATCGCTCCACCATTCCSTTTCTGGGCTACATCATCTCTGCTGGGAGCGTCAAGATGGATCTAGAGAAGGTCCAGGGTGCAGCTGCAACGCTTCTTGGGGTTCACCAACTTCTATTGACACTTTTTCTGGGGTTACAGCACCCTGGCCGCCCCCGTCTGCCCTCACCTCTACCAAGGTTCTGTTTACGTGGTTCATGGCCGCTGATCGGGCGTTCCGGGACCTTAAACACCGTTCACCACGGCTCCTATCCTGGTTCATCCGGACCCTTCCCGTCAGTTCGTGGTGGAAGCCGATGCTTCGGATGTCGGAATGGGGGCTGTTCTGTCCCAAAATTCTGCCCTGGACCTTAAAACTTCTTATGGCTGCATCCCGCTACCGGGATCGATATGACAACAGCCAGTGAAAGTGCAGGGCGCCAAATTCAAACAACAGAAATCTCATAATTAAAATTCCTCAAACATACATGTGTCATATCATTTTAAAGGTAATCTTGTTGTTAATCCCACCAAAGTGTCCGATTTCAAATATGCTTTTCAGCGAAAGCACTACAAACGATTATGTTAGGTCACCACCAAACCACAATAAGCACAGCCATTTTTCCAGCGAAAGATGGCAGTCAGAAAAAGCAGAAATAGAGATACAATTAATCACTAACCTTTGATTATCTTCATCAGATGACACTCATAGGACTTCATGTTACACAATACATGCATGTTTTGTTTGATAAAGTTCATATTTATAACAAAAAAATCTGAGTTTACATTTGCGCGTTACATTCACTAGTTCCAAAAACATCAAGTGATTTTGCATAGCCACATCGTTTCAACAGAAATACTCATCATAAATGTAGATGATAATACAAGTTATACACATGGAATTATAGATATACCTCTCCTTAATGCAACCGCTGTGTCAGATTTCAAAAAAACTTTACGGAAAAAGCAAACCATGCAATAATCTGAGACGGCTCTCAGAACAATAGTCAAATTAGCCGCCATGTTGGAGTCAACAGAAACCAGAAATTACATGATAAATGTTTCCTTACCTTTGATGATCTTCATCAGAATGCACTCCCAGGAATCCCAGGTCCACAATAAATGCTTGATTTGTTCGATAATGTCCGTTATTTATGTCCAATTAGCTAACAATTCCAAAGTCACGAAGCGCGTTCCCTAAAGGCTGACGAAATGTCCAAAAGTTCAGTAACAGTCAGTAGAAACATGTCAAACGATGTATTGAATCAATCTTTATAATGTTAACATACATCTTGAATAACGTTCCAACCGGAGAATTACATTGACTTCAGATGAGCGATGGAACAGAGCTCCCTCTTATGTGAAAGCATGGTCAGGTCATGGCAGACTTGACTAATTCCTCTCATTCGGCCCCCCTTCACAGTAGAGGCATCAGACAAAGTTCTACAGACTGTTGACATCTAGTGGAAGCCGTAGGAAGTGAAAACTCATTCATATCTCGCTGTGATTTCAATGGGATCTTGGTTGAAAATCGACCAGCCTAATAATTTCCACTTCCTGTTTGGATTTTTTCTCAGGTTTTTGCCTGACATATGAGTTCTGTTATACTCACATACATAATTCAAACAGTTTTAGAAACTTCAGAGTGTTTTCTATCCAATATTAATAATACTATGCATATATTAGCAACTATGACTGAGGAGCAGGCCGTTTACTCTGGGCACCTCTGTGCACCTTTCATCCAAGCTACTCAATACTACCCCTGCAACTGGTTCCACACACACATTATTGGATTATAGTCTTATTTTCTAATATTGGATTATAGTCTTATTATTCTAATACATTTCACACCGTTAAATATGTTTCAGGGTGGAATTCTTTAGTCATTACTTTAAACATATACATTCCTTTATCAATCCACCCTATGACTAAATATTGCACACTGATACTTCAACCTTCATTGGAAATATAAAAGTTACACAAAATCAAACAAAACCAATACATGTATTTACATCATATACTCATCAACGACTGTTCTAGGCCTATTTCCAAATATAACTCTTCTTTTTAGGATTTTCATTATAATCTTCATTAAATAAACAGTCTGTCTAAACATTGAAAATAGTCTCTTTTAATCCGGGCTCCTCAGGATCGAATTGGTCAACATCGTTCACCATGCCTGGCTGAAATGTATCGTTCATCCCATTGGTCAGACTCTAGGATGGGCCCGTACCTCACCATCTGCTGAGTCACTGCATTCTCCAACGCCTTGCTCACCAAACCTCGGACACAAGGAATAAAACAACAACCACATAATACAAGCATACCCATACATGCAACAGCAGCCCCCAAAATGGTAGCAACTATTGTTTTCCATTTCCCAAACATCTCATCAAACCACCCCGTCACAGATGTGTCTATCATTCTACATACCCCGCCCTTTTCTGCCAATAACATATGGAGAGCTAACCTATTCTGCCAGGTCATTAGGGAGGTGGCGGATAATTGGTCAGAGATCCCCTTTCCTGCATCCCTGGTTTCATTCATGAATCTCTGTTGATTATAATAGATATAGTTTATCCAATCCACATTCTTTTATATCGTAACCCACCAAAAAATAGTAGTAGTGAACCCTTCCCCAATTTGATTCAACGCCTTGTATTCATCGGGTACTCCCCTAGGGATCCCTATGGAATCCATCCATATGGGGCTACCCTCATCTAGGACTAGACTTCTCTTATTTCTGTCCATTTTACTCACAACTGGCCTTTGATGACTAATCCTCACTGGTTGAACCAATAACACCGGGGCGCAAGTACCTACCCACTCTTTTGGTAGAGTCTGCCAATTGGAATGTGAAACAGGTATCTTTACCATACTCATCAGCGCATGCCAGATACCTCATTTGTATGTCTCTCCTAGTTACATTTTGTATAGTTACTACTATTCCCAACATACATGAAGGAATATCCTTATTCCGTTGAACACCCCACCGTGCGCTCCATTTCCAGATATTAGTCTCATATTCCCTGCCCCATGTATGTTTAAACACCTGAGACCAGGAACACGTGGACACAGTTTTTTGATTAACCCCTATTTTACGTCACTCTTCCTTGGCTGTCCTTATATTTAGTAGTTTGTCTTCTGCTTCTCCACTATGGTAGAGATTCGGTACGATTTATGCCGACTGGTGATGGATCTGGATGCATTAGGAAGAATATTAGTACTATGATGCAGCTTAGGGTTCCCCATATTGCCAAAAACCGCCAACCCTCTCCTGCCTGTAGCCTATCTGCCAGGAACCACCCCATACTCACACCTCTAGGAGCACACACAGTGATGAAAGGTTGGGATAGGGGATCTTCGTTAAGGAGGTAACCCCTGAACCCTGTTGGTACTCGGTTCTTCTCCTAACTCTGTGTGTGATCAGCAGTGCTTGTATGTGTTCCTACCTTTTTGCAGTGGGTAACGTGGACCCAAGTGGCTCTCTCAGCTATTCTAACGACAAAGGCGGTGGTTAACAGAACCTGGTATGGGGCTTCCCAACGGGTCTGCTTTCAGTCTTTTCTCCTCAGGGATCCACACCCAGTCTCCTGGTTGGATTGAGTGAATCACCTTCTTCTGTAATTCACCTGTTGAACACAAAATCTTGGACATACGGGTATGGTTAACAAACAGTCTTCTGCTAGTATATCTTCAACTTCTATGTCTGCATGTTCTGGTCTCCCTAACTCTGGCATTCTATATGGTCTACCTGATTAGCTAAAATGTAATCCATTGTTAGATGTAATCCAAATGTAATCCATTAAAGAAATAGATCCTAGTAAACCAACTCTAGGGATAATATCTGGACCTAATGTTTTAGCTACCATAATCATGTCTGCCAAGTAAATTGGGAACGCTGCTACCCATTTAATATACTTATCTATTATTGTTAAACACCACTTCTTTCCCTCACTTCAGGATAGTTCAATGAAGTCCATTTCCAATTGTTGGAATGGATATTCTACCTTGATGATTATTCTGCGCACAAATAACACATCTGGAACAATTTATTTTAAAGTAATTTGTAATCCCGTATGCTACGACGTGCTTTCTTATTATTTCCATCCTTCCCCCCTGTTGATACATGGCTCATTTGCAAACATGTTTTCACATTGTCATCATGGGGTATTCTGTGTAGATTGATGAAGATAACAATTTATTTAATACATTTTAGAATAAGGCTGTAATGTAACAAAATGTGGAAAATGTCAATGGTTCTGTGTATTTGCCACTGACCCTGAAATGTCTGAAAAGGTCTTTAATCGGGGTGAAAGTGTCTAAGTCAACCACAGTGGAAAACTGCTTAAATATAACATTGTATGGGAGTAGGGGGGAGCTTTGCTATGCTATGGGGGGAGCTTTGCTATGCTATGGGGGGAGCTTTGCTATGCTATGGGGGGAGCTTTGCTATGCTATGGGGGGAGCTTTGCTCTGCTATCGGGGGAGCTTTGCTATGTATGTGTATATGTTCATGTTTTTTCCTGCAGTAGTGGATGGACTCAGATGTCCAGACTGGTAAATTTAATAGAATGAATGAATGATGATCCGAGTATTGTTAAAGGATACACCATAAAAGTAGTGCATTTTAATCCACATTTGGGAATTAAAGTTACTCTAGAAGAAGGAGCCTCCATGTTTTGGAATCGGAATCCAAACTACGAGTATGAATGAAAAAATGAGAGGAGCTGTGTAGAGTCGGTAAGGAGGTAGAACTATTTAGCCTATACGTACTCAGCCTACCGAACCTATACTGTAAGTCAAAGAGAGGTCATTTTTGTAAGGAATGGGTGGAGGCAAGGGAACAGTGGTCCCGTGTGGCTCAGTTGGTAGAGCATGGCGCTTGCAACGCCAGGGTTGTGGGTTCATTCCCCACGGGGGGACCAGGATGAATATGTATGAACTTTCCAATTTGTAAGTCGCTCTGGATAAGAGCGTCTGCTAAATGACTTGTAAAATGTAAAAATGTTAAAAAAAACAGAGACTTGTGGCGACAGGGATACTTACCTCTCTTAGGCCACCAGCCGGTGAACACAGGCAGTGACACGATTGGGTGTAGAAGCAGACGTGGAATAAAGAGTTGTCTATAAGAGTTGTCAAAGTTACTTTAGGGTGTTTCCAGAGACAGGAAAGGACGTTCCAGAAACAAGCTGTGAGAAAGTAACTAAAAGGTTGCTAAAGGAGGTGGACAAGTTAATTCCATCAAAGACAATTTAGAATTTGAAGCTCAAGCACTTTATGGCGGAGTTTCAGGTGTGTCACAAAAGGCACACGTCACTGTTCACGTCAAATTAAGAGTAGCTCCATTTCAAGAAGATATGTTGGGATTGGCTATGTTGTCAATTTTCCCTAAAGCATGGGTATGTTCTGAAGGTGTGATGGATTATCTAACATGAGTATGAAGGGTAGAGACACATTTGGATTCTAAATGGAAAAAAGTATGACTGTTGGGTGACTGACATTGGATTGTGGAAAATGGATAGGCATGGAGCCAGTAGTAATAGAAGGGTCCCCTCCAGATCCGGTGAAACGGTGCACCACTGGGAAGGATGCAGAGGCAGCAGTGGCTAGGGATGCGGCAGTACCAGTGGAAAGAGGGCTAGGGATGCGGCAGTACCAGTGGAAAGAGGGCTAGGGATGCGGCAGTACCAGTGGAAAGAGGGCTAGGGATGCGGCAGTCCCAGTGGAAAGAGGGCTAGGGATGGCGGCAGTCCAGTGGAAAGAGGGCTAGGGATGCGGCAGTACCAGTGGAAGAGGGCTAGGGATGGGCAGTACCAGTGGAAAGAGGGCTAGGGATGCGGCAGTACCAGTGGAAAGAGGGCTAGGGATGCGGCAGTACCAGTGGAAAGGGGGCTAGGGATGCGGCAGTACCAGTGAAAGAGGGCTAGGGATGCGGCAGTACCAGTGGAAAGAGGGTTAGGGATGGCGGCAGTAACCAGTGGAAAGAGGGTAGGGATGCGGCAGTACCAGTGGAAAGAGGGCTAGGGATGCGGCAGTACCAGTGGAAAGAGGGCTAGGGATGCGGCAGTACCAGTGGAAAGAGGGCTAGGGATTGCGGCAGTACCAGTGGAAAGAGGGTTAGGGATGCGGCAGTACCAGTGGAAAGAGGGCTAGGGATGCGGCAGTACCAGTGGAAAGAGGGCTAGGGATGCGGCAGTACAGTGGAAAGAGGGCTAGGGATGCGGCAGTACCAAGGGAAAGAGGGCTAAGGGATGCGCAGTACCAGGGAAGAGGGCTAGGGATGCGGCAGTACAGTGGAAAGAGGGGCTAGGGATGGGCAGTACCAGTGGAATAGAGGGCTAGGGATGCGGCAGTACCAGTGGAAAGGGGGCTAGGGAATGCGGCAGTACCAGTGGAAAGAGGGCTAGGGATCGGCAGTAACAGTGGAAAGAGGGCTAGGGATGCTGGCAGTACCATGGAAAGAGGGTTAGGGATGTGGCAGTACAGTGGAAAGAGGGCTAAGGGTGTGGCAAGTACCAGTGAAAGAGGCTAGGGAGTGGCAGTACCAGTGGAAAGAGGGCTAGGGATGTGGCAGTACCAGTGGAAAGAGGGCTAAGGATGTGGCAGTACCAGTGGAAAGAGGGCTAGGGATGTGGCAGTACCAGTGGAAAGAGGGCTAGGGATGTGGCAGTACCAGTGGAAAGAGGGTTAGGGTTAGTGCTAAAAGTAGTGCTAAAAGACTAGCACCAATTGTGGCCGATCCTTCCACCTTGCTTTCTGCCATCCCACCCGCTGCCTGCATTTTCTCCGTGAAGATCTGTCACTTGGCCACTAAAAAGACGCTGAAAAGCTGTCATTTCACGGGAGGCTCCTCTTTGATCCGGTTCATAGACAATCTCCTACTGTGCTCAGACTCACAGGCAGTGCACAACGAGGACCTTCTTATCCTCTTACGTAACCAAAGTTGGTCTGAAAGCCTCCCATCAAAGGGCACAAATAGCACTACCCGAGGTAACATATCTAGGCCATACCATCACTTAGTGCAGAAAATCTCTGACAGTTGGCCGAGTAGATGTGATTAAACAGYTGTCAATCCCAACAACAGTTACGGGGGTTAGGAAAACACTAGGTCTGTTTGGCTATGATCATAGTTTCATACAGTCATTTTTACTAACCCCATAGAGTTGATGTCCGTACCCCCACGGACATCTAATTAGCATAATAAAAATAATATCTGCATCTTAATATATATTTTTTTTAAGCAGTATGCTTAGGGGCATTTTCCTGCTGGAAGGTGAACCTCCGTCCGTCTCAAATCTCTGGAGGACTGAAACAGGTTTCCCTCAAGAATTTCCCTGAATTTAGCGCAATCCATCATTCCTTTAATTCTGACCAGTTTCCCAGTCCCTGACGATGAAGAACATCCCCACAGCATGATGCTGCCACCACCATGCTTCACTGTGGGGATGGTGTTCTCTGGGTGATGGGAGGTGTTAGGTTTGCGCCAGACATAGCATTTTCCTTGATGGTCAAAAAGCTAAATTTTAGTCTCATCTGACCAGAGTACCTTCTTCCATATGTTTGGGGAGTCTCCCAGTCTCCTTTTGGCGAACACCAAATGTGTTTGCTTCTTTTTTTCTTTAAGCAATGGCTTTTTTTCTGGCCACTCTTCCGTAAAGCCCAGCCCTGTGGAGTGTACGGCTTAAAGTGGTCCTATAGACAGATACTCTAAGCTTTGCAGATCCTTCAGGGTTATCTTTGGTCTCTTTGTTGCCTCTCTGATTAATGCCCTCCTTGCCTGGTCCGTGAATTTTGGTGGGCGGCCCTCTCTAGCCAGGTTTGTTGTGGTGCCATATTCTTTCCATTTTTTWATAATTGATTTAATGGTGCTCTGTAGGGTGTTCAAAGTTTCAGAAATGTATAACCCAACCCTGGTCTGTACTTCTCCAAAACTTTGTCCCTGACCTGTTTGGAGAGCTCCTTGGTCTTTATGGTGCCTTTTGCTTGGTGGTGCCCCTTGCTTAGTGGTCTTGCAGCTGAGCCGTTGTTGCTCCTAGATGTTTCCACAATAACAGCACTTAGTTGACCGGGGCAGCTCTAGCAGGGCAGAAATTTGACTAACTGACTTGTTGGAAAGGTGGCATCCTTTGACGGTGCCACGTTGAAAGTCACTAAGCTCTTCAGTAAGGCCATTCCACTGCCAATGTTTATTGCATGACTGTGTGCTCGATTTTATACACCTGTCAGCAACGGGTGTGGCTGAAATAGCTGAATCCACTAATTTGAAGTGGTGTCCACATACTTTTGTATATATAGTGTATGTGTAATTTTGGTATATAATTCTGGAATTCTTATTTGGCAACAATAAAACAATTCCAAATACTTAATGGTATTGTCATCATTGTAATAGTAACATATTGCAGTACATCCTTCATGTCAAAACATGTATAGCATTCAAAATCAAAATATTTATTCTGCAGTTTTCCCAAAAATCTATCACAGAATTACATTCATAGAACAAGTGTGTATGATTTTCACCTTTTCGCAGAAAACCCAGATGTCATCAACATCAACAAATTTGAACAAATGGAATTAAATGGATATATCTTATGTAGAATCTTAGTGCACTTCCTTAAATTTGTTTGGTGCAGACTAWTTGTAATGCAACAACCAAGCTTTTTCCCCAACAATGTCAGGAATAAACATGTTCTAAAATATTTGACCTCTAGGCGTAAATTGGTTCCTTGAATGGAAAATTTGTCTTATGATTTCTCAAGTCAGACCATGCCTTCCAGGCTGTGTTCTGGAAGGTTCTTCCAGGCTGTGTTCTGAAGTTCTGTGATCATCATCAAAGCAAAAATAATTTTTCAATAGTGTAGTTTGACCACTGGGAATGGCTTTGATCACAGAAATAAACTCTGCAAGGTTTTGGAAACTCATTCATTGTTATAAATTGTTCATATGAAAGAATATTATGTTGTCAAATACATCAAGAACAGAGTTAATATCATGCCAGCTAGGGTAGAACAGTGACTTATTCCTTACAGTTTTGTCCTATCTCACAAAAGAGCCTTATGCAGGGAAAAGTTATGCTGGAAACATTTCCAGGACATTAATGCTTGTTGGTGAAACCTAGCCAATTTAGCGGGTAATCTTTCGGGAAGATAATTACATTTCAGTAAAAATTTAACGTCTCCCAACTTATTAAACACATTGTTTGGAATGAAATACCCAATTTATTCTGTATTGACCAAGCATCTTTTCAACCAATTGATTTTGAAAGTGTTATTTATGTCAACAAAATCCAACACTTCCAGACCTTAAAGATCTTTTATTTGAGAGAATAGACTTTTTTAGTTCGTGAATTATTTTTCCAGATGAAGTCAAGAAAGGTCTTGTTGATCTCTTTACAGGTAGAGGGATTTACAAATAAAGATAATGAGGGGTACACAAAGCGAGACAGCCCCTCTGCCTTGGACAGAAGCACTCTCCCAAGTATAGAAATATCCCTTTGTAGCGAATTATTAAATATATTATTGGTTTTCTTAATTTTAGGAGAGAAAATCATATATTGTCTGTGTGATTTTTAGAAGTATTCCTAAATATTTAGCACAGTCCTTTATAGAAATATTTTCTATTTCTTTATTATCTTATTCATATTAACACAAGATTTCACATTTATAAACATTCAGTTTTAAACCAGACGCAATAGAGAATGCAGTGATGGCATTAAGGGCATGGGCAACCTCGTCTTAACTAAAAAATTTTTTTTGCCAGACAGCTGGAAAATGTAGCTTTCTCTGTAAAAACAATTATATGCCATGCAAATTGACATTATTCAGAATATGTAGATAGAAGTTCCACTACAAAAATGAATAGAAAAGGTATAATTGGACATTCCTGTCGTGCACTTCTGTTGATACTAAACCTTAATACAACCAAAAGATTCAGTATCACAGAACTATTTATATATCTGTGAAACATGCAAATCACTTTRATACGTTTTCACAATGGGGGTAATGATTCATGTATATGCGCCTCATGCAGTTGCCATTCTAGTCAACTCAGCAAAGACCCAGCATGTAACCAGACGCAAATGGCACAAATGGGAAGTAGTGCTCAATGGGCAGCACCTCACCTTTCACAGAGCAGTGGAACTACCTAGCTACACTGATGCCCACGGAAGAGGAAGTGGGTATTCGACAGTAGTGTTTGGCTGCTGTTTGGGAGTGCATTAAAAGGCGTTTGACAAATTGAAACAAGCGCTATGTGAAGCTCGCACACTGTGAATAACAGATATAAATAAAGAGTTTGAAATGTTTGTACATGAGGACAGGGGACACTAATGCAGTCATCACAAAGAAACATGGGGGAAATGCATGCACTCGGGGGGTGGGGGGTACAGGGGGGTACAGGCAACGGTTCTGGAAGTAAGCAACTGCTGTGACAATGGGGGGAATGATTAATGTACCAGTGGAGGCTTCTCAGAGGAGAAAGGGGAGGACCATCCTCCTCAGTGAATTTCATAAAAATGTAAATTGTAAAACATTTAAAAAAAGTTATCCTTTTTAGATAAAACTATACTAAATATAATCCCGTCACCAAACAATTGATTTAAACACACTATTTTGCAAAGAAGCTCTACAGTAGCCTTAACAGCACTCTGTAGGGTAGCACCATGGTGTAGCCAGAGGACAACTAGCTTCCATCCTCCTCTGGGTACATTGACTTCAATATAAAACCTCATGGTTCATGGTTCTCACCCCCTTCCATAGACTTAAACAGTAATTATGACAACTTCCGGAGGACATTCTCCAGCCTATCAGAGCTCTTGCAGCATGAACTGACATGTTGTCTACCCAATCAAAGGATTAGAGAATTAATATAGTACTGAAAGCATAAGCTACAGCTAGCTAGCACTGCAGTGTATAAAATGTGGTGTAGTAGTTCACTCAAAGAGAGAGAAAGACAATAGTTGAACAGCTTTGAACAAATACATTTTTTCCAAAATGAAAGAAGCAAGAGAGAAATAGAGTGCCATTTTTTTTCACTTTAATTTTCACTTACTTAGCTAGCAATTGCAGCTAGTTAGTTTAGCCTACTGAAACAGTCTGCTCAAACAGTGGGATGCTATGTTAGCTAGCTGGCTATGACTATCCAACAGCACTGGAACTCTTCCAAGTCAAGGTAAGCTTTTGGTATTTCTAATTTATTGCCACCGCTGGTGTAACTGCTTACTGACTGCAGACTAACATTACTGCATGATTGTAGCGGGTTTACTAACGCATTAGTTCTATTAGCTATACTGACTATGATGTTACTTCAGGTAATATGGTGACAACGATGTAGGCTGTGTGTAGTGGTTTGGCTTGGAAAGGTTTTTTCGCCTGGTCACATACAGCTGATGTGTTGTGCATTGAGATCCACAAGCAAAGGGACAAGGTGAGAGGAGGAGAGCGCATAGAAGGATTACAACGTGGCTGCTATGAAAGTGAACTGTATTTACACGTAATCAGGGGTGTATTCATTCCGCAGATTCTGTTGAAAAACTTTTCTTAAACGGAAGCAAACGGAGCTAAACGGCAATAAACTTACCTGAATTTGTCCAACAAACTCTTGTTTACAACTGTTAGACTAATGATTACACCCTATATCAGCACGAGTGGGCAAGGCGGTATTAAATGTCACTGTCTGTCCATGTGTCACTGTGTCGCCTCAAATTTGTCTCTCGATCTGTGTGCACCTACGTTGTAAACCTTCATTCATAGGCTAGGATGTAGCAACCTCATGATGGGTATAGGGAAATTTGAGTATCATGTTGTAGCCTCAACCTATCGCAGTTACACTACATTGAACTGGGTGAATGGAATATGAAAGAGTCATCCAATATGCTGTAATAGAAATAAGACCATGCTCATGATTTTTTTGTTGTTGTCCTCCCTCATCTTAAACGGCCCTGACTTCCACTGTCAGTATACAGTATATGCATCTCATGCATTTCACATTCTAGTCAACTTAGCAAGGACCCAGCATGTAACCGCACGCAGATGGCATAAATGGGAAGTAGTGCTGAATGGGGAGCACCTTTCACATAGTAGTGGGGCTTAACCCAGCTACACTGATGCCCATGGAAGAGGAAGTGTGTATTTCACATGAGTGGAATTGGGTGGGTAGAGTGGGTTGCAAAGTACGAAGACACACGGGTACATTGCGGCCGAGTCAGAACAAAATCTGTTGCAGCAGTGTTGGTTGTCAACCACAGGGGAAAGGTGACATGGGTAGCTACAGTTGAAAAGAGGAATAGTAAATTAGACGTGGTATTAGTTTAGACAGTGATATGGAAAGAATCAAATGGAACAGACAGTTTGAAGAACAAAACCAGATTCTTACTTTTGTCTTGGCATAATGTGTTGGGGCTTTCGATTGGAAGAGGGTCAATCATTAACCACAGAGTTTCCGAAAGTTCTGAAACACCTCATGCTAAGGTTGATGAATCAAGGGATAGTGTGGGAGAAGGCTTATCTCGTCCAAGGTGGTATTCCACATGTGTCGTGCCATATAGAACAGTAACTAAGGGAGTGAGGTGGTCAGGGAAGGTTCTGGACAGCAACAGACCCCGGGTCTGGGGGAAAATAGCTTGCCGGGGAAATCAGGCGCTGAACACCATTATGCAGAGAGAATATGGTAATCAGAAAGTTCTGTTAGTGAAAAATCACGAGGAAGAGGAATGATATGAGCAGATGAAAACCTACCTACAGGCGTGTTTAGGAACCACTCTGGTTTAATGAGACAGAGATCCGTCAGTACAAATGGCATAGTGGGGGAAGCACAGAACAGTCTTATGGTGTGTTAGCAGCAGATTCTGGTAGAACAAATGTAAGTTCAGTCTGTGGGGTTTCAAAAAACAAAAGCTTTAGTTTTAATTAGGACTGGAAAGAGTGAAATAAATGTGAAAAAGACAGACATGCTTAGCGCATTTAATGTAGAAGTCGGTTTTAAGAGTCACACCTCTCTGTAGTTAATACAGGGGATAAATTGCATTAGGGGAGGGGCTGTGACGTTAACAGTGTCGAAAGCACTATAAAGATAAGCTGAATGCCACTCATAGGAGAATAATGAAAGTAGTCGCAGAGATAGTATTACGGTGAGGGATTCACCAAGGAAGGTACAACCCTTGACCATCTAGCCACAGACCCCTGTATACAGGAAGCCATGTCCCCAGAGGGGAAGTTGTCTGTGTTGGAGGCAGCTCATCTGCTGCAGGGTGCAATTAGTAAGCATGTAACTCAGAGTTTTGCATGATTAGACATTTTCTCAATGCCATTACACTCCACCATTCCTGCTGCCGAGCAAACATTTGACGTACCTCTCAGAGGACTGGGACCAAGCTAATGTAAAAGGAAACAGTCAGAGAATTGCTGAATATCAACCATTAGATGCTAAGGTCTATACGGCCCATAGGGTTTTCACCAAGGGGTGGTGTGTAGGATGGCCTTGGGATCAGCGGAATGCCCTCGACCTGAGTATGGGTAAATAATATCCACAAATACCAACTGTGGCCCAGCACAAGGGGTTGATAGAAGCCTTAGCTGGTAAGTAACTGTGAAGTGAATGGGAAACAGGCAGAGAATATCTGAAGACTTGATTCTAGACCTCTCTGTAGTAGCCCGAGTAGAACCCACAGCGGGGGACAAATTCGGAGCGGAAGCTATACTCACTGAGGTAGCATTCTGAGTGGCAACGGAAGGGGCAGCAGGTGTGGTCCCGAATACTCTAGTGACAGATGCAGAGTATTCTGAATATGCAGCATGGGCAGCATGCCTGGCCTATCACTCAATGAAGGCTTTGATGCTAAAACGTGTATATAGTGCAGATTTGCCCCAAGACAAGGTGAAACTGATTAAGGCCACAGCTCTAGTGTACCGTGTGGTTATGGAGGTGAGGAGGATATGGCGTTGGAACACCTCCTGTAGACATGCAGCTTGAGGGTGAAGTCTGTGTACAAGCATGAGGAGGTATATAGAGGCTTTATTTTTGCAGACCCCAGCAGAAAGGATGCCAAAGGCATAGTCAGGTTGGAGAGAGAGTGGGGAGCGTCATGTTTTCAAACTTCACCTTCAATATGTACACGCATGCATTACTAATCATTGTTTTTGTGTTTTTTCTATTTTCTTCAGTATTTTGCTATCACACCCTCAGGACCGCGATTGAAGGATGAAGAGCGAGTCAGGAGCTCCATTTAAAATGTCAATGTCAACCGTATAAGAAAGTTTAAACAATAAGGAATTTAGTTTAAAATGGGTGACTGATAGATTGTAAATAATTGCTGTTTGTATGATTAATGGCTTTTGTGTGATTAATGAGAAGTAGAATGAGGCCTTAAGTCTCTGGGATGTTTTGCCTTAAAAAGTCTTTGTGAAAGTAGAGAAAATGGTTATGCTGTGTGGGTTTGAAGAAGTGTCTATGTACTCCCTGTGACCAGAGACACCCAACTGGTTATCTTGAACAACAGTAGAAGAAGGGGAAGAGGAAGGGATATTGAAACTATTGAAATGGTCTGAAAAGGACTTAAATTGGGTAAAAGGGTCTAAGTTAACCACAGTAGAAAACTGCTGAAGTATAACATTGTATTGGAGTGGGGGAGCTTTGCTTAGATATGAGAGTGTTGCACCACTCGAGAGGTACGTATTCAGCTACACTACTCAAGGAACGCGCATTACAGTTGTTGCGTCTTTTGGTATTAAATAATTGAACATCACTCTGAGTTTTGACTCTTTTGTGGTAAATGAGTTTATTGCATATTGAACCAAACTTAGCAGTAAGAAACKATTTGTTTCCCCATGGTATTTTCTTTAACCTATTGTAAAACATGCATTCAGTTGTTTTGAATTGAAAAAGTGTGTCAGTTAACTTGTGACTAATTTTGTATGACTATCTATGTCACTATCTATGTCATACCAATCCAACAAATGTCTTCCTCAGATATTTGGGTAGGATTAATTTAGTTAATTTAATTAATTTGGTTAGTATTAAGAGGATTAATACTTCCTTGCAAAAACATACTAACTGTATACTACTGGGGCAGCAGGTAGCCTAGTGGTTAGAGCGTAGTAACCTGTTTCATAACCACATCTTTGATATTTTTTGTAGAAATCTATTCTCATGCAGCTCAACCAGAGATGTCAGAGATTAAATACATTTTTATCAAACACAGAAATCTGTCAGGACCAAAGAGAGAAGGTGCTAGGGGAATCCTCATGGTTCTGGGGGTGGATTCATAGCCTCGCATCATAAACTCACATTCATAAGCATTTGTTTCCTACAGTTCAGCAATCCGATTACACTCTTGATATTTACAATATTCTGACACATTGGACGCATCATAATACCCATAAAACCTGGTGGTCAAACACGAAAATGGTTCCAATAGTTTTTTTCACTATTCATTTTTCACATAGTGAATTTTACAAACACTTCAAACTAAGTATGTGTTTGGTGTGACATTTTGATAACCGTGTAATTCTCTCTCAGACAAGGTGAGGTTTATCAATATATTTAGCCTCAATTTACTCAAACATTTTAAAATGCTAATTAGCAACATAACAAATTCGTTCAGGAAGCTCCTGCAAGTCATCTCTAGCCGACACTGTCAGTTACCGTTCACCATGGCAATCAGAGACCTGTGCCCAAACCATGATGAATCCATGTGCTGTATTGAAATTAATTGAATAAAGTGTTGAATTTCTTCCGTCCCCTTTCTCTGTCTTAGCTAGCCACTGACTATACTTTAGCTAGCTAATTAGCAGAGCAGTAGATCAAGCCTAGATACTAGCTTGTACAGTATGTCAACTTTGGTGTCTGTTTCAGATCTCATGGCATTTTTCAAGGATGAGCATAAGAGCATTAAAATGGGAGAAGACCACTATAAGTCTGGTCATGTGGAGAAGTGCAGCTATAGTGAGGGGCAATTTACCGATTTGGTCAGGGCCAGCAAGAGGGATAAAGTTTATCCTGTGTCGGTGAGTGTAGCTATTAAGTTAAGTTAGAGCATCTTAGCAATACAATGTGTTCTATACTGCTGTCAACATTCAGAAAAGAGCCACTCAATTATATCATCATTAACCAGATTACCCCAGATACCAAACTTAGATAAGTGATAACTCAGTTCTAGAATGTTGTCATTGATGAGAATGAATACAACAATCTATTGACATTCAGAATTGTGTGTCAAGATTTAATTTTGTGACTTAATTTGTCCTTTTTTCCTGATTTTGGCGGTTCACAATATTGGCCATATGGATGTGGAATGAGAGTGGAGGAAGCCAGCCGTGCCCAACAAAATGCAGTCAGTGGAGGACTTGTACCCAGCCAAAGACTACAACGCTCTGTCCCGAGAGCACACAGACGATGTTCAGTGACTAATGGACTGTCTCCGGGGCAGGTTCAGTGGAATGGCATGTTTCCTTGAACCTGAGCCAGAACAACTGCTACCCTCCCTGTCATCCCTGTCTGTACTGAACATTATTAAAAAACAAGAGCACCTGGGGCATGCAGGCATCCTGGCTGGCATGGCGCTGTCGGTGGAGCAGCAGGAGGCTAAATGTTGGACAGCACACCAACCCCAACTGACACACCATGAGGAGAGGAAGGTTGACGGCCAGCAATTATAAACCAGTGGTTAGGGCCAAGCGTGTTACTCCGCTTCTAAAAAGGGTCCTCAGATCATAGTCGTTGGATGGGGTGTTATCTATAAAGTGGGGCAAAGATTACAAAGAGAAGGGCATCAAGTCATTCAAAATGCCTACAGATATGGAAATGCAGGAGTCAGGGCTTTGGGTCACAGGGGCTGTGATCCTGGGTGCCTCACCGGATGGTCTGGTGGGCATCAAAGCACTGGTGGAGGTCAGGTGTCCCTATGGAGCAGGGGATATTACCATTGAAGAGGCAGTGAAGTCGAATGATTTCTATATCAAGGAGGGAGGGCTTCCGTGAAGACCATCCTTACCGGCACCAGGTCCAAGGTCAGCGCCACATCACTGGAAGGGACACCTGCTTCTTCATTGTGTGGACCACCAAAGCCTCCACCATCTCCCTCCAGCGTGACGACCTCTGACAGACTCATATTGCTCCTCCTGTCAGTACCTGTTTTCAGGCAAGCCAATGGTCCAAAATATTCCACATAGTTCATACACACACTATGCTCCTAGAATAGGTTATATTACATTCAAGTTTTGCTCAAAGTAATGGAGTTAACTTCTCTGCGCTACGGATCCCTTTAGCGGGATCATTTTCCTAAACAACCGCTGAATTGCAGGACGCAAAATATTACAAAAAATATTTATAATCATGCAATCACAAGTGAAATATACCAAACACAGCTTAGCTTGTTGTTAATCCACCTATCGTGTCAGATTTTGAAAATATACTTTGCAGCGAAAGCAATCCAAGCTTTTAGCATGGTCACGAAAGTCAAAAAAGCAATAAAATTAATCGCTTACCTTTGATAATCTTTGGATGTTTGCACTCACGAGACTCCCAGTTACACAATAAATGTTATTTTTGTTCGATAAATATTACTTTTATAACAAAAAAACGCCATTTGGGTTGCGTGTTATGTTGAGAAAACCAAAGCCTCGTTCCGTTCGACGAGAATTCCAAAAAGTATCCGTAATGTTCGTAGAAACATGTCAAATGTTTTTTATAATCAATCGGCAGGTTGTTTTTAACAAACATAATCGATAATATTTCAACCGGACCGTAACCTATTCAATAAAAGAGAGAAAGAAAATGGAGAGCTACCCCTCTCGCGCGCAGGAACTAATCAAAGGACACCTGACTACTTTTGAAAAATCTCGCTCATTTTTCAAAATAAAAGCCTGAAACTATGTCTAAAGCCTGGTCACAGCCTGAGGAAGCCATTGGAAAGGGAATCTGGTTGATACCCCTTTACATGGAAGAAAGACGGGCAAGGAAACACAGATAAAAAAAATCAAAAATCACATCCGGGTTAGATTTCCTCAGGTTTTCGCCTGCAGAATCAGTTTTGTTATACTCACAGACAATATTTTGACAGTTTTGGAAACTTTGGAGTGTTTTCTATCCTAATCTGTAAATTATATGCATATTCTACGATCTGGACCTGAGAAATAGTCCGTTTACCTTGGGAACGTTATTAAAAATAAAATAAAAATATGACCCCTAGCATCAAGAGGTTAATTAACGTAAGTTCAATCACAAAGGCTGATCTGAGTGCATCTCCTCACAGTTTCATTCAGTAGTACAACACAATTCACATTCCATTTTATCATGGGCACAGTGGGAATTTATATCTGTGATGTTTAAATTATGTTTTACCTCCAGAGTGAGAGAGAGTGAGTACATCACTTCAAATCAGATCTCCTTCCTGAGGGTGGCATTGATAATGCACCGCTTCTCGTGGGGTGAGCCCGATGTTCCGCATGTCACGCCTCATGTCTAAAACATGGGGTAAAGGGGAAATGAAGTAAAAAATGAAGACGCATCTACAATTTCAATGTTTTACACAATATTGCATCATATTTAATGAGTTAATGACCTGTCCGTCCACAGGCTCGATGTGCTGTAGTCTCCACAACTGGACGTTCGAGCTCAGATCACACTGGCACAGGATGTCCATGCACCGGATGGCCTGTGGGATGCACTCCTGTTGTACTGAAAAACAAAGAGACATTTGGTAGGGTCAGTGGTAGGACTTTTTCAATGCTGTGACACCATCTTTATCTGGACAGAAAACACATAACACAAATCCACCTTGGACAATGTAACAAGTGGTTCCTCAACAACACCCAAACCTCCTTCCTCATTGTTCTTGTTTCCCAATCAACAGTTTGGATCTTCCTCTTCTGCCATGGTGAATGAACCACTTCAGGGCCATTTCTCTTTCCCACTGGAAGATGGCAGCTGCAGATCCGAATGTTATCACTGGGTTTCCGGTCCGCCCATCTGAAAGACAATAAAACAAAAACTTTTACTAGCTAGCTAAGTTGATTACTAAAACGTAACATCTATGTTCAAATACCATAACCGACAGACTTGACTCTAGTAACGGTAAAATAGACTGGGCTTTGGTCTATCTGCACATCTAAAATACTACTATGTGGGTGGAACATTTCTACTGGGATGGAGGAATTATCTGAAATGCTCAAATATATTGATCAGGACAGTCTAGGGTACTATTTGCTCGAAGAGGTGAAGTATTGCGACTGTACTTCTGATTAGAATTCTCAAGAGGAAAGTTAAAACCCTCAGCCGTGAGGTCACTGAGGATGACCAACAGTGATAGGGGGATTGTCTGAAAGGGACTGACATGCAGGTGTTGAACATAAGGATTTTGGGCACTGGCAAACAGAGCACAATTTCTATTGGCCCGGGTAACATTTAGGTTCTAAATCTGTGGCATGCGATGTTTGTAAAGACAACATTTCACTGCTGTGTTAGCCTAGTTTGGCAAATTGTTTACTAGCCCAATCTGAAAAGTACTTGCCTCGGGCTAGCTTAATTTTCATTCCTGCTGACATTTATAACTGACTTCACAGTTAATTTGATTAGTCATGTACAACAGATGCACTCGTGGAACAAAACCGTTTGTGTTTTGTTTAGGAAAACATTGAGCCCACAAGTCCTTAGTGAGCTAGCTAGCCAGCTAGTTAACGTTAGCTCATCACCCGCAAAACACCACTCTCAGTTACTCGGGTTGCTGGCCTTCTAGGCAGAGTTCCTCTCAAGTGTTTGTGTTCTTTTGCCCATCTTAATCTTTCCTTTTATTGGCCAGTCTGAGATATGGCTTTTCATTGCAACTCTGCTTAGACGGCCAGCATCCCGGAGTCGCCTCTTCACTGTTGACGTTGAGACTGGTGTTTTGCGGATACAATTTAATGAAGCTGCCAGTTGAGGACTTGTGAGGGGTCTGTTTCTCAAACTAGACTCTCTAATGTACTTGTCCTCTTGCTCAGTTGTGCACCGGGGCCTCCCACTCCTCTTTCTATTCTGGTTAGGGCCAGTTTGCGCTGTTCTGTAAAGGGAGTAGTTCACAGTGTTGTACGAGATCTTCAGTTTCTTGGCAATTTCTCGCATAGAATAGCCTTCATTTCTCAGAACAAGAATAGACTGACGAGTTTCATAAGAAAGAGTCTTTGTTTCTGGCCATTTTGAGCCTGTAATCGAACCCACAAATGCTGACGCTCCAGATACTCAACGAGTCTAAAGGCCAGTTTTATTGCAACAGTTTTCAGCAGTGCTAATGTAACAGTATAGGTTCCGTACCTCTCCTCGCCCCTACCTGGGCTCGAACCAGGGACCCTCTGCACCCTCTGCACAACAACAGTCACCCACGAAGCACCGTTAGCCATCGCTCCACAAAAGCCGCAGCCCTTGCAGAGCAAGGGGAACAACTACTTCAAGGCCTCAGAGCGAGTGACGTCACTGATTGAAACGCTATTGCACCACCGCTAACTAGCTAACCATTTCACATCGGTTACACTAACATAATTGCGAAAGTGTTTTCTAGTGATCAATTAGCCTTTTAAAATGATAAACTTGGATTAGCTAACACAACTTGCCATTGGAACACAGGAGTGATGGTTGCTGATAATGGGCCTCTGTACGACTATGTAGATATTCCATAAAAAAAATCAGCAGTTTCCAGCAACAATATTATTTAGATTAACAATATCTACACTGTATTTTTGATAAATTTGATGTTATTTTAATGGACAAAAAATGTGCTCTTCTTTCAAAAACAAGATCATTTCTAAGTGACCCCAAATTTCTTTACGGTAGTGTATACAGTTGAAGTCGGAGGTTTACATACACCTTAGCCAAATACATTTAAACTCAGTTTTTCACAATTCCTGACATTTAAACATAGTAAAAATTCCCTGTCTTAGGTCAGTTAGGATCACCACTCTATTTTAAGAATGTGAAATGTCAGAATAATAGTAGAGAGAATGATTTATTTCAGCTTTCATTTCTTTCATCACATTTCCTGTGGATCAGAAGTTTACATACACTCAATTAGTATTTGTTAGCATTGCCTTTAAATTGTTTAACTTGGGTCAAACGTTTCGGGTAGCCTTCCACAAGCTTCCCACAATAAATTGGGTGAATTTTGGCCCATTCCTCCTGACAGAGCTGGTGTAACTGAGTCAGGTTTGTAGGCCTCCTTGCTCGCACATGCTTTTTCAGTTCTGCCCACAAAGTTTCTATGGGAATGAGGTTAGGGCTTTGTGATGGCCACTCCAATACATTGACTTTGTTATCCTTAAGCAATTTTGCCACAAGTTTGGAAGTATGCTTGGGGTCATTGTCCATTTGGAAGACCCATTTGCAACCAAGCTTTAACTTCCTGACTGAGGTCTTAAGATGTTGCTTCAATATATCCACATAATTTTACCCCGTCATGATGCCATCTGTTTTGTGAAGTGCACCAGTCCCTCTTGCAGCAAAGCACGCCCACAACATGATGCTGTCACCCCCGTGCTTCACAGTTGGGATGGTGTTCTTTGGCTTGCAAGGACCCCCCTTCTTCCTCCTAACATTAAGATTGTCAATATGGCCAAAAAGTTATATTTTTGTTCCATCAGACCAGAGGACATTTCTCCAAAAAGTATGATCTTTGTCCCCATGTGCAGTTGCAAACCGTAGTCTGGCTTTTTTATGGCGGTTTTGGAGCAGTGGGTTCTTTCTTGCTGAGTGGCTTTTCAGGTTATGTCGATATAGGACTCGTTTAACTGTGGATATAGATACTTTTGTACCTGTTTCCTCCAGTATCTTCACAAGGTCCTTTGCTGTTGTTCTGGGATTGACTTGTACTTTTTGCACAAAAGTACGTTCACCTCTAGGAGACAGAACGTGTCTCCTTCCTGAGAGGTATGATGGCTGCGTGGTCCCATGGTGTTTATACTTGCGTACTATTGTTTGTACAGATGAACGTGGTACCTTCAGGTGTTTGGAAATTGCTCCCAAGGATGAACCAGACTTGGAGGTCTACAAATTTTTCTGAGGTCTTGGCTGATTTCTTTAAATTTTCCCATGATGTCAAGCAAAGAGGCACTGAGTTTGAAGGTAGGCCTTGAAATAAATCCACAGGTACACCTCCAATTGACTCAAATGATGTCAATTGCCTATCAGAAGCTTCTAAAGCCATGACATGATTTTCTGGAATTTTCCAAGCTGTTTAAAGGCACAGTCAACTTAGTGTATGTAAACTTCTGACCCCACTGGAATTGTGATACAGTGAAATAATCTGTCTGTAAGCAAATGTTTTACAGAAAAAATTACTTGTCCTGCACAAAGTAGATGTCCTAACCGACTTGCCAAAACTATAGTTTGTTAACAAGAAATGTATGAAGTGGTTGAAAAGTTTTAATGACTCCAACCTAAGTGTTTGTAAACTTCCAACTTCCAACTGTATATATATTATTTTGGGGGGGGGGTAAATACACTATGTGGACACCCCTTAAAATTTGTGTATTCGGCTATTTCAGCTTTACCCGTTGTTGACAGGTGTGTAAAATTTAGCAAACAGCCATGCAATCTCCATAGACAAACATTGGCAGTAGAATGGCCTTACTGAAGAACTCAGTGACTTTCAACATGACACCGTCATAGGATGCCACCTTTCCAACAAGTCAGTTAGTCAAATTTCTGTCCTGCTAGAGCTGCCCCGGTCAACTATGAGTGCTGTTATTGTGAAGTTGAAACTTCTAGGAGCAAAGCAACAACTGCTGAGCCATGAAGTGATAGGCCACGCAAACGCACAGAATGGGACCGCCGAGTGCTGAATCGCATAGCGCGTAAAAATCAAATGTCCTCGGTTGTAACACTCACAACCGAGTTCCAAACTGCCTCTGGAAGCAACATCAGCACAAAAACTGTTCGTCTGGAGCTTCATGAAATGGGTTTCCATGGCCGAGCAGCCAAGCACACAAGCCTAAGATCATGTCAAGCGTCGGCTGGAGTGGTGTAAAGGAGCAGTGAATCACACTTCACCATCTGCCAGTCCGACTGACAAATATTGGTTTGGCAGATTCCAAAGGAATAATGGTCTAGGGCTGTTTTTCATGGTTTGGGCTAGGCCCCTTAGTTCCAGTGAAGGGAAATCTTAACACTACAGCATACAATGACATTCAAGATTGTATGAATGTGCTTCAATTTTTGTGGAAACAGTTTGGGGAAGGCCCTTTCCTGTTTCAGCATAACAATGCACCCGTGCACAAAGCGAGGTCCATACAGAAATATTTTGTCGAGATCGGTGTGGAAGAACTTGACTGGCCTGCACAGAGCCCTGACGTCAACTCCATTGAACACATTTGGGATGAATTGGAACGCCGACTGCGAGCCAGACATATTTGCCCAACATCAGTGCCCGACCTCATTAATGCCGCATCGCTGTTACAACATCTTGTTGAAAGCTCTCCATATTAATGCCCATGATCTTGGAATGAGATGTTCCATGAGCAGGTGTCCACATACTTTTGATCATGTAGTGTATCTCTGAAGATTTCTAGCTGCCAAGTGATCTCTTATCAGCAAAATCTGCAGTGCTGGGATGGTTGTATCTTCCATATATTTAACATTCTATTAGTTGCAAGAATTTTGTATAATAATTTAAATAGAAAATCCCAGCATCGCTTTGTGTATCAGTTCATAAACCATGTGCCATGGAATCGGTACATCGGAAATCTCCTTACAACTATTTTGCGACCTGCATAGTGCAGCTGTCAAGTTTTTGGTCCCTAAATGAAACTGGTATACTTTTATTTGTCACAATTTTCTTTAGCCAACTTTGTTTTTTAATGCAGGGCCCATAGACAAGTTCCTTACCTTCTCCCTTTTCTTCAAGTGTGTATCTGTCACGACTTCTGCCGAAGTCGTTGCCTCTCCTTGTTCGGGCGGTGCTCGGCGGTCGACGTCACCGGTCTTCTAGCCATCATTGATTCATTTTTCATTTTACATTGGTTTTGTCTTCCCACACACCTGGTTTCAATCCCATTCATTACCTGTTGTGTATTTAACCCTCTGTTTCCCCTCATGTCTTTGTCAGAGATTGTTTTATGTCAGTGTTGTTTCTGGTTGTATAGGTGCACGACGGGTCCTCGTACCCATGTTTATTTTATGTATGTACATATTAGTGTTTGGAGCATGTTAAGTGGACATATATTAAAAGACTCCATTTACACTCCGTTTGACTCTCCTGCGCGTGACTTCCCTGCCACCTATACACACGACTCTGACAGTATCTTGGTTTTCATTTTAAAATAAGTGAATTGGAAACAAGGGCTATTACTGTACATTTCCATTCTTTACAAGGAACAGATGAACAGTACCTTGTGTCTCCTATACACATTGTTATTTTATGAATGTTTTTTTCTAAAAAAATGTTTTTTAAATAAAGGAGTGCATCAGGAGTGGAATTATCATTTAATTTCTCATCAGTTTCAGTGGTGGAGCACACTAATGTGGCATGCATGCATTCTCCTTAATTTTGCATTCACTGTTAGACCCATATTCTATTACGGCTAACTTCCAACGACTACTCTTTATATGTGCACTGTGTTCCTTTGACTCTTCTGTTAATTTCTGACTGTCATGGTAACATCACACACTTACAACGGAGGTGTCGCCATCAGGACACATCTTTGCCTGAGACCACAGCTCTTCCCTACTTGTGCAACGGCACTACGATGCTTTTATAAGTAATGGACAAAGCCTCTCTACTGATAGGCTTGGGTTGTTGGTCTCCTTGACAACAGGCTTCGCAGTTTTTCTCACCAGTGTCCCATGAGTCCCATGTCCTCAACTGCCTCAGAACATCAATCTGGTAGGGGGATGGAGGCTGGAGTGCTGTTGACTTTTTTAAAGCTAGAGAGATCCCTTCAATTTAAACCTAACCCTGCACCAATCTCAGCACCTAGGTCAGCTCCTAGCCCAGCACCGCTGATCAGCTCACTCCATGTAACCTAATTGTTTTCACGCTGAGCCTGAGACGAGAGTGATGAGAGTGAATTCTTTGACCTTTCTTGCCGTATATTTGAGCCTGGTCAAAAGACAAAGAAGGTAAAAATAAGTTCAAATCTTTTGTGGTGATTACCATCTCATCACATTATCCAATGTGTCTGTATAGCTGTCCTAGTGCTTTAGTAATTCAGACACTCTCACTGCTTCTATCCCTCTGACTCTAAGACTATATGTCCCCAATCAAACAACATCTAGACAAAGCAATTATCGAACCCCATTTTAAATTACATTTAGAGAGATTATGAGGAGGACTAAATACATTTGCACTAGCTTTGGAGGGCAAATCACCATAGCAACTTCCCCATGGCTCTTTGGCCATACTGTAACAGACACTCTGATACCCAACWTGTCACATGCGCAAACCTCCCCAAGAGGCATATAGGCTACAGTACAGAGCTACAGCAGTCATTGGCTGAGGTAGTATTTGTATATATCCCTTGGGGCAATACCATGGCATTTCATGCAGATGACAACCCCAAGTACTACGTTTTGCCACCTCTGGTCTGTTGGCCCTCCCACCCCAACGGGAGGGCAGCTCCCACTTAGGCCAGTCAAAGCTCTTCTCTGTTCTGGCACCCCACTGGTGGAACCAGCTTCCCCCTGAAGCTAGCTAGGACAGCAGAGTCCCAGCCCATCTTCCAAAAACTTCTGAAACCCTACCTCTTCAAAGAGTATCAAAACATCTTAAATGTAACTAAATGTAATCGAAAATGTAATCTACATTCTGTAATCCCCGAAATATTTTTTTGTCATAAGAGGACCATAAACAATTAACTAGTAATGCTGTATACTCCAGGAAAGGGTAAAATCTCATCTTCCTGGTAAACATTGTTATAAATTGCTGAGGTGTGGTCACGTTTGAGGACAGAAGCTCAAATACACAGTACAAATATGACAAAATATGAAAATATGAAATATGTTAAGATTCATTCATTTCCTATTCAACAAAACGGTATGAATAAGGCTTGAAATGATGTATACATATTTTTTCAAATAGTATAATCAACTTCTAAAATGACTAACTATAAGATATGACTCTTCTTATAAATAAAAAAAATACAAATTAGTATATTTTGTGTTAGAGACAACGTCGACTCTTCTTGGGTATCACGCTACATGCTTGGCACACCTGTATTTGGGGAGTTGCCCTCATTCTTCTTTGCAGATCCTCTCAAGCTCTGTCAGGTTGGATGGGGAGCATCGTTGCAAAGCTATTTTCAGGTCTCTCCAGAGATGTTCGATCGGGTTCAAGTCCGGGCTCTGGATGGGCCTCTTTGGCTGGGCTAGTCTTGTCCCGAAGCCACTCCTGCGTTGTATTGGCTGTGTGCTTAGGGTCGTTGTCCTGTTGGAAGGTGAACCTTCGCCCCCAGTCTGAGGTCCTGAGCGCTCTGGAACAGGTTTTCAACAAGGATCTTTCTGTACTTTGCTCCATTCATCTTTGCCTCAATCCTGACTAGTCTTCCTGTCCCTGCCACTGAAACACATGCCCACAGCATTATGCTGCCACCACCATGCTTCACAGTAGGGATGGTACCAGCCCATAAATCTAAATAAATCTAAATTATTTACACCTTAACTATGTGTGCTTAGGGTCGTTGTCCTGTTGGAAGGTGAACCTTCGCCCCAGTCTGAGGTCCTGAGCGCTCTGGAGCAGGTTTTCAACAAGGATCTCTCTGTACTTTGTTCCGTTCATCTTTGCCTCAATCCTGACTAGTCTTCCAGTCCCTGCCACTGAAAAACATGCCCACAGCCTTATGCTGCCACCACCATGCTTCACAGTAGGGATGGTACCAGCCCATAAATCTAAATAAATCTAAATTATTTACACCGTAACTATATTGAATCTCTTTAACTCCTATGTGTGTCCATGCCCAAGGTCAAGGGCCAAGGCTACCTCAGCCCAGAGTTCATTGTTAGGTTTTGATTGATTAATTGAACTGTCAAACAAGGACACCTGTTCCCAAAAGGAGGTCAGCATATTATACTTTTCATTAAAAGCCCAAATGCGACGTTGATGTCCTAATATATTATTTCAGTGTGGCCGCCTGGTCATTATCAGCCTGTCTTCCGACTGTTTGATGGGAGCTGTGATTTCAGATTGGGAGCCTTGTACGAGCTTTGCATATGTCATTGATGTACGAGCTTTGGTTCAGGCTGGCTGGGACAAAGTCAGTCTAATGTCACAGCAGGTAGACATCAAGATCTCCATCTGTGATCATAGGATATTAGAGTGGCTTGTCTTCCGCTCTAATGAGTGTCATTATTTCTCATCCACTGTTCCCTATCTGGTTTCAAAGAAGAGCAATACCCCTCAGTTCATCAAAGGAGGAGTTTTGTTGTCGTAGTTTGATGCTTTTAGGACATCATTTAATAGAAACATAGCCTATGCCGAGACCCCAACAACCGGATGTTCCGGTTTTCAGGGGAAATGTAACAGAGCCTGTGACGCCATTTCCGCTTTTGGATTTTAACAAGGCGACACCCCATCTTATCTCCTCCTTCACATTTACTGGATTGGTTGAATAGTGCAGAAGAGAACCTTCAAGGCTAGTATGTCGGGGATCTAGTTTCAGGCGTTTCGTTTACAGCTGCTATGTTAGGTTAATAGAAACACAATCTTTCCATGTTGTAGAACACTGATACATGAGGTTCTAAAGCTTACAAACATCTGAGTATGGGTGCAGACTCTGCAGAGGGATATAATGTTCGGATTCAGTACGGACATTGATGTCATCCCGTCAATGAGGTCATGCTCCCAAATACTGTATTAGAGACCAATATTGTGGACAGGGTTTGAGTTCATGTTGAACAGAACAACCATTATAGAAGAGGAAAGGGAAATAGTAAGATTTCTTAGAATTATGTATTTAAAGAATTGGGCAAACTTTTAGAATTTTGCATATCATTCTAATTTTAGACATTCTGTTACACAGTGTTTTCAATTTTTTCCCCATATGGTCATATGGTCATATGTAAATAAGCGTTAACATGGCTGCCATATAATGTTGTAGTGTCATGTAAATGCATCATATTTGCTCATTCTAGACATTGGGTTTGTTACGACAGGTGTAAGTAAACATCGGCAAATATTTTTCAGGTGTTGCCAGTAACACAGTTACAGTCACAAACCCTTTTGATAACATAAGAACACTAACAAGCTCGGCTAGGGCGAGTAAAATGTTCAGAGTGAGGTGTTTTCTCATTTGTGTCTGGAAGTAGCTAGCAAGCTAGCAAATTTTAGCCAGTTAACTTGGCTGCTTGACTTATGAGGTCAGAACACTTGGCTTGGATTAACCCTACTCCTCAGCCAGAGCGTCTTTTGAGCGCTCTGAATGCCCCGGCAGCGTAATGTACTGAATTTACAAACTGACAATCTGAAAGTTCTGAATTTACCAATGCCCAGAGCTCACTCTGCGCACACTGACATTCCAGAGTGGATTTACGAACACACCCATTATATTCCCGTCTGTATGTTAATGGAGCCGTTGCCATATAATGTTGTAGTGTCATGTAGATGCATCATATTTGCTTTTTCTTAACATTCCATACCATGGCATAGTCCCAGTGGGTATTAGATAGAATGTTGCGGCCCTGCCCGTATGTGGGGAAAACAACCCATGGTTACCTAAATTACCCCACTGGCTCACAGCAAAAACCTGACCTTTTTCAAATGCAATTTTCTTGTTGTCTGTTCATTTTTAGTCAATTACAAAACGACATTTACGAAAAATCCAACATGTCTAAAGATTACTTTTCTGACATTGCCTGCTCCTGAGCGTTCTCACTACTTAGAAAAAGGTAGCCTAGTGGTTAGAGCATTGGGCCAATAATCAAAATGTTGCTAGATCGAATCCACGAGCTGGCAAGAAAAAAATCTGTTGTTCTGCCCCTGAACAGGGCAGTTAACCCACTGTTCCTAGGCGGTCATTGTAAATAGGAATTTGGCACTATGCACTCTCCCACGCCAAATAGCCTGATGCCACAACACAGGGCTCTTATAGCAGTCCCTACGTAGGAGCATTCCGAACCGTAGGTCGGGATTTTTTTACCTGGTTACATGTACAACACAGCAAAAAAATWAAATAAAATAAAACAGCAGCTTTTCGGCATGTTTTATTATTTCTGTAAAACAAAATATATATATGCCTCTTTTACAATGTGGGTCAATAGGAAATAATGTTGGGTGGTAGCCTAGTGGATAAGAGGTTGGGTCAGTAACCAAAAGGTTGCTAGTTTGAATCCCGAGCTGACTAGGTGAAATCTGTCAATAAGCCCGTGAGCAAGGCACTTAATTCTACCTGCTCCTGTAAGTCGCTCTGGATAAGAGCATGTGTGAAATGTAAATATTTCAGCAATCACTGACTGCAGGATGCACAAAGCACAATAGGCTCAATTTGAACAACTGTTATTTCCATTTTCATCAGTCTGTGAATACAGGCCTGAGCTGAAGATAGTCGTGGTCATTTCCTCTGAAATTATTATCTGATTTTGCGATAGTAATCAAATCTGAGCATATTTGTGGAGTCTTTGTAAAGCAATAAATGCAGATATTTAGATTTTCTCCCTCCCAAAAAATCTTCATATTCAGAAATTCTCCTCTATCAATACTTCATGAACAATACTGTGAGAACACATTGTATTACTGATACCAGGAACAGGTGAATATGTAATCGTTTCATCATTTGTTCTGTCGTTCCATATGGGAATATAAAAAATTGAATCACACCCTACATATTATGTAAATATTTTACTTCTGAAGGACCTAATGTAACCCAATGTGTATGATGTATTGTGCATGAAATCCTCCAGAATGTATGTTAATGTTGTAATGTGAACAATGATGCATGGCTGATTAATTATTTTAAGCCAACTGCAGTAATTTAATTTACTACAGTGGGCTAAATCAGGGTCACACAGAGTCTTTCTTGGTAGTCTTAAACAAATCTATTTTGAAACCAGTGTATACACCTCAAACACATGGTTATGGGCTTACAAAAAAGAAGACACCTGGTTGGAGCCAGATAGCTGCCAAAAGTACTTAGGATCGTAAGAAAATCCCATGTGTGAAACATGAAACGTAACCATTAAATTAGATCTGTAAACGTACAAACCCTATGTTATGACTATGAATGAACATTTACACTTTTAATTCTTACTTTATGTCTCCCTTTACTCGGTTACAGATCTTTTTTATGCATACAAACTTTTGTCAGGAATGTGGCATCTGCAAAGGACATGAACCAAACTTGCTCACTCTTGATAGACTTAAAGGGGCAATCTGTAGTTGCTACATCCATTTTTGGACTTATAAATTATATATACAGTACCAGTCAAAAGTTTGGACACACCTACTCATTCAAGGGTTTTTCTTTATTTTTACTATTTTCTACAATGTAGAATGACATCAAAACTATGAAATAACACATATGGAATCATGTAGTATACAGAAAAGTGTTCAAATATCTAAATATATTTTTGATTATTCAAAGTAGCCATGTTTTGCCTTGATGACAGCTTTGCACACTCTTGGCATTCTCTCAACCAGCTTCATGAGAAATGCTTTTCCAACAGTCTTGAAGGAGTTCCCACATATGTTGTGCACTTGTTGGGTGCTTTTCCTTTTCCTTTCCACTCTGCGGTCCAACTCATCCCAAACCATCTCAATTGGGTTGTGGTTGGGTGATTGTGGAGGCCAGGTCATCTGATGCAGCACTCCATCACTCTCCTTGCCCAAATAGCCCTTACACAGCCTGGAGGTGTGTTTTGGGTCATTGTCCTGTTGAAAAACAAATGATAGTCCTACTAAGCGCAAACCAGATAGGATGGAGTATCGCTGCAGAATGCTGTGGTAGCCATGCTGGTTAAGTGTGCCTTCAATTTTAAATAAATCGCTGACAGTGTCACCAGTAAAGCACCCCCATGCCATCACACCTCCTCCTCCATGTTTCACGGTGGGAACCACACATGTGGAGATCATCCGTTCACCTACTCTGCGTCTCACAAAGACACGGCGGTTGGAACCAAAAATCTCAAATTTGGACTCATCAGACCAAAGGACAGATGTCCACTGGTCTAATGTCCATTGCTCGTGTTTCTTGGCCCAAGCAAGTCTCTTCTTCTTATTGGTGTCCTTTGGTAGTGGTTTCTTTGCAGCAATTCGACCATGAAGGCCTTTTTCACGCAGTCTCCTCTGAAAAGTTGATGTTGAGATGTGTCTGTTACTTGTGAAGCATTAATTTGTGCTGCAATTTCTGAGGTGCAGTTAACTCTAATGAAATCCTCTGCAGCAGAGGTAACTCTGGGTCTTCCTTTCCTGTGGCGGTCCTCATGAGAGTCAGTTTCATCATAGCCCTTGATCGTTTTTGAGAGTGCACTTGAAGAAACTTTCAAAGTTCTTGAAATTGTCCGGATTGACTGACCTTCATGTCTTAAAGTAATAATGGACTGTCATTTCAATTAGCTTATTTGAGCTGTTCTTGCCATAATATGGACTTGGTATTTTACCAAATAGGGCTATCTTCTGTATACCACCCCTACCTTGTCACAACACAACTGATTGGCTCAAACGCATTAAGAAGGAAAGAAATTCCACAAATTAACTTTTAACAAGGCACTCATGAAGCTGGTTGAGAGAATGCCAAGTGTGCAAAGCTGTCATCAAGACTACTTTGAAGAATCTAAATCTAAAATATATTTAGATTTGTTTAACACGTTTTTGGTTACTACATGATTCCATATGTGTTATTTCATAGTTTTAATGTCTTCACTATTATTCTACATTGTAGAAAATAGTGAAAATAAAGAAAAACCCTGGAATGAGTAGGTGTGTCCAAACTTTTGATTGGTACTATACAGTACATCAAAGAAGACTGAAATATAACAAAACCATTTGATATATAAACACTGGATTTGCAGCGTGTTTTGTTGTTGAAATAATGTTTATTAATAATATTAATAACATTCCACCCATGAGGACACTAGAGGACGATTTTGTCATTTGACTGCAGGAAAGGGGTCATGATTGGGTCAACTGCTATTAATATTGAGTTGTTCCTCTTAATTTTATATTCATGATAAAATATAAATGACACAGTCTTTTATGACTGTGTCATTTCAGTAGCACACATTGTAATTGAATCAAAGTAAATATTTGTAGGATACTCATACTTTTTCATAGTGTAGAAGCATTACAACATCGTATCAAACTAACAGACAAGGAAGGCAGCCAAAAGATCCAGTGAACACAAGTAACCGTGTGGATGTCACGCCCTGACCTTAGTTATCTTTGTTTTCTTTATTATTTTGGTTAGGTCAGGGTGTGACGAGGGTGGCATGTGTGGTTTTGTCTTTTCTAGGGGTTTTATATATCTATGGGGTTTTGGTATTGTATAGGGTTTATGTATGTCTAGGTGTGTGTGTGTGTGTGTGTAGTTAGTCTAGGCATATGTAGGTCTATGGTGGCCTAGATTGGTTCCCAATCAGAGGCAGCTGTTGATCGTTGTCTCTGATTGGGGATCCTATTTAGGTTGCCATTTTCCAGTTTAGTGTGTGGGTTATTGTCTATGGTTAGTTGCCTGTGTCTGCACTTGGTTTGTATAGTTTATTTAGTGTTTCTTCGTTAATAAATAGAAGAATGTATTCACATCACTCTGCGCTTTGGTCTCCTCCATTTACATTTAAGTCATTTAGCAGACGCTCTTATCCAGCGACTTACAAATTGGTGCATTCACCTTATGATATCCAGTGGAACAACCACTTTACAATAGTGCATCTAACTCTTTTAAGGGGGGGGGGTTAGAAGGATTACTTTATCCTATCCTAGGTATTCCTTAAAGAGGTGGGGTTTCAGGTGTTTCAGGTCCTCCATTCAACGACCGTGACAGTGCACATGGTCTCTGATGTATTTGTAACAACAGATATGGGCAATTCAACCTTAACAAACTAACGGTCCCGTGTGGCTCAGTTGGTAGAGCATGGCGCTTGCAACGCCAGGGTTGTGGGTTCATTCCCCACGGGGGGACCAGGATGAATATGTATGAACTTTCCAATTTCTAAGTCGCTCTGGATAAGAGCGTCAGCTAAATGACTTAAATGTAAATCTGAGACTCAGATTATTAATTCTTTAATTCTTTAAAATGTATGTCAAACAAATCAATTATTGAATACAACTCCATGCACAAGGACTACTTATATCAATTTCCACAGAAAATGTTACAAAAATACATTTACTTGAAGAACAGTGTAGATGCAAGTTTGATAACAGAATGATGGAACTAACAGCACAAACCATCATTCTGTTACCAAATTTTGCATCTGCACTGTTCTTCAAGTAAATGTGTTTTTGTAATGTTTTTCAGTGGACATTGTTAAAAGTAGTCCTTGTGTATGGAGTAGTATGGATTGTTTAACTTTGCAATCAGTGATTTTTGTTTGGCATACTCAGCATCATTCCATTATCCTGGAATTCCCATATTCAAATTTGTCAGGACTTGATTTAAATGCACAACAGGTCATGATGAAACCCTTTGAGGAAAGAATACTAACTATGTGCATTATTCAAGGGGACTGAATCGAAGGAAGCTGTGGCCAATCACATTAGCTCATCAACACCAAGGGCAAGGAAGATTCCTCACACTTCCCATGGGAGAGTTACCAATTATCACTCTAGTTGAGGTGAGTGAGTGAGGGAGTGAGTGCATGCATGCGTGAATGTGTGTCTGCGTGACTGTGTGTTTGTCACTCTGTGAAGTTAGAAATCCCCAGATGGTCGGAAGCAATTATTTTTTTATAAATCAGACAACATTTTCAACATACTACTTTAAGATGAAATGAAACCTCATGTCATCTGTGGGTCAGAGAGCCTGTTTATGCTCGTATCCTCAAAGTGGCTGCGACCAGTCATCACTGAGGTAGTGGATGATACTGTTTGTGACCGTAACGTTAGCAGGTTAGCGTTTTTTCGTTATGAATATTGTTCTGGAGGCAGCTCTGCAGAGTGGTCACTAGCTGGCATAAAATCAGATTTTAAACCTAACCTTAACCACACTGCTAACCTTACGCCTAACCCTAACATTAAGTTAAGGCCAAAAAGCAAATCTTTGTTTTCATGCATTTTTACAATTTAGCCAATTTTGACAGTGCAGCTGGCCTATCCAAGGGGAAATCGCTCAGTTCTGTCCCTAGGACACAACTCATGACAATAAACGTGATCGAGTTCACCGGAGGACAGTGGCAGTACCATCTGATCCACGTCCCCTCCTTTATCCTCCAGCTCATGCCTGCTACACTAAACCACAGGTGGATCCATTTCATAGCAATTTTTATATCCACCACTGTGAGGAGGAATACACTAGGCTTCTCAGTATTTGTGATACTGATATTTGTGATACCGATATGTGTCTTTATACATGACAGGTGCACTCCAGTCCTTCCCTCATCACCAGACCATGTTTTATTTATACCGCTTTTCAAAAAGCTGTTATGAGCCWTCATCTCAACAACGAATGCACCTGAGAAGCCCTGTGATGATGAATCTATCTGTGCCTCTGAAGTAAAATGATCTCTCCTCCTTACATAGTAATAAGTCACCTGCTGTAATTCAAAGGTCATGGCAAAGTACCATGTCAACTGGTGAATAATGATACAGTTATGTGGCAACGGCATCATCATGATGAAAATAGCAATGGAGGGAAGAGAACAGATAGGAGAGAAAAGTAGTAGATCTGAACACCTTTCTCCTCCCCTTACCAAGAGGGGGACATATCCAACCAAGACGTTTCCATTGGGGAATACACTGCAACCGTAGCTCATGTAACTGTGACGTCTTTGTGAATACACATACAGGGTTCAGACAGTGTTTGAACTTTCAAGCCAGGTGAAGACATTCTAGTGGTAATACGCTCTCACTGAGAGGCACTGTAGATCCTGTAGGTGTTTGTAAAGACGCCATTGAACTGTGTGACCTCCAACAATACTGACACTTTGTTTTGTGGACTAGAGGTTTGATTCTGGGGACAGACAGACGGACTGACAGACATGCGGACAGACGGGCAATCTAGACCAGTTCCATTCTTATTGCTGGTATTTTTGTAGCATTGGATGCATCTGTTTGAGAAATGTAAACCTTTCCTCCTCTGGATTTTTTCAGGATGTAGTTGTGCCTGCATTGCACTCAAACTATGATGGTAAAACTACAATGTCACGTTACCCTCTCAACAGACTTAAGCACAACATGCGGTTCAACTCATTGTGGTAACCATTTCTAGTATGATTATCTGGACTTCTACACCCACCCTGCTGATAGGCTACTCTGCTGTAGGAGGGAGAGCTTACACTTTCCTGTTCAGCGAGACTCTGAACAAAGGCTGACATTATTGAGACTGGCAGCAGCCTTTTCTGTGGTGTCACAAAGAAACAGTCTGCCCTAACAGTGGTATATCGGGAGTAGCTGGGCAGTTGTATGGGCTCCCTGTGTGAAGCCTGAGAATCTCAATCCACTGCCTGACAGAACTGAAGAAGGCAGAAGAATAAGACCCCCTTGCATAATTTTAATTGAGGAGAGAAATGCATTATGATATTGCTTTGTATAACAATGGTGCCAAGGAGCTTTTGGAGGGAAAATGTGTGTTCTAGCTAGCATTTTTATAGTGTATTATGTATTGAAAATATCCCTTATAGACAAAGAAGTAAGTGGACAATATTTTGTAAAAGTGTTTGTCCTTTGGTCTACATAAAACCAGGACCATGAGAGAATCCCAACCAAAATCCTCCTAGATCTACAGGGAAGAAGATGTTCGTATCCAAGGCGACAATGTTTTCGCCACTATGGGAATGCTGTGATTGTGTGTGCAGTGGTGTGACATAATTGTAAGGAAGGGCTGACAAGCTGCATGCAAACAGATACACTCAAGAGGCCCTGAGGCCTCTCCTCCAATTAACAGAGCTCTTGTTGTGGGCTGCAGGGCCTGAGGAGCAGTGCATGCTGGGGTGTGCTCTTTGTTTCATAGTGCTAATGAGATCCCATCTCTCCAGGAATCATGAGAGAATGACAGTTCACCTCAGCCGACTGGAGCCTCATGTTTTAAAACGGGCTGACCACTACTGTCTGAGTATGTCACTGAGGACATCCCTGTCCTGGCTGAGGTTGTGCACACACACAGACGCTCCCGCAGGCACACGCAGGCACACAGGCACACACATCAGTAATGGGATTGATGCCCGTTACTGATGGACTACACTGATTGAGTCATCATGTCAAAAGTTACTTGAAATATTGAACATAGGAAATGTCTCTATGTTTCTGCGAGAGAAAACCTTTGGGATTTGGCAAGGATTTTATTTGGCCATCATTCAGACTGGCATTCATATATGGAAACTGTTTGGTATTTGGTATTTTTTAAAATTTTATTAGGATCCCCATTAGCTGTTGCGAAAGCAGCAGCTACTCTTCCTGAGGTCCACAAAGAACATGAAACGTGACATAATACAGAACATTAATTGACAAGAACAGCTCAAGGACAGAACTGCATCAACTGTATGACAACACTTTTGATACTCTCAGGGCAGACATGAAAGGGTATGAAGTACTAACTAGGAAATCATGTGAAATGAAACAGCTGTCCACAAACTAAATCAGTGATTTAGAAGATAGGAAAGCAAAAGGGTAATTTCCACCATGTTACTTAATTTACACACAATAGAGAGGGATAGCTGTGGTGTGTAAAGTAAGCTGAGTGACAGACTATGTCAGAGAGAAATTCTGGTGACAGCTTGGTCTGCGCTGTCCAGCAACATCTCCTCCTGTGGTGGACAAAGACCCCAATTAACCCCCCCAACTCCTACAAGTCACCCTCTCTATATACACACACTCACACACGCAGAGTGTGCGCACGCATACACAGCGCACCGATTCATACTCTCTCTAACACACACACAGCACACACGTGCACACACACACACACACACACACACACACGCACTTGAGTCCTGTGTAGTAGCGTGACAGCTGTAGGGCCGTGTCTTTATTAATTTGGCACTAATTGAGCTCGTTCCGCTGGTTCAGACGTTGCTCGCAGTTGTCTCGCCCTATCCCAAGGTACCTCATTGTTTGCTGCTTGAGTGTTGTAGTATTCGAGTGGCCATGAAAAAAGTCTCTCGACATTTGACAATGGAGGAGGCAATAATTTATTCCTTCCTTTTATTAACACTAATATTGTCAGTTTGAATGTCATTATTAATTCAAGGGGAGAGAAATTCTGTACTGTCTTTTTTACTAAATGGATTCTGTAATAATTGCTTCAAAACCTTCATCTATAAAATAATGGATTTTAAGTGCATGTGGGGCATTGAGAATGTAATAACGATGGTGGAGCTTGTTGCATTGACAAAAAAATATTACTTTGGGTCCCTCTAGTGTAGTGAGAGTGAAAAAGAAAGACATATGATTGCTTTCGTTATTTTTTATATTAAATAAAGTTGATGAACTTCACTTGATCCCGTTTAGCCTAGATATGTGAAATTGCAATAAAGCCATTCAAAACAGTCTCAACTTTGCTTAAGACCAAATATAGACTAAGACAAATGCTTTTCAGGCTTCAATTCCTTCTCCTAATCAAGTCCATTTCACAATGATTCAAATATTGCCTTCCTCAAATAACTCACTTTGAAAACTGGTATTTTTGCCAGCACAAAAATACTAGCTTGCTGGACTGCTAGCTAAATAGATGATGACACTAGGCTCTCAATCACGTGAAAAATGAATGCAGTTGAAACACAGTATTGAACTCTGCATAGACAAAATTCAAGACAAGCTGTTCATTCTATTCAAATCAAATCAAAGTTTATTTGTCATGTGCGCTGAATACAACAGGTGTAGACTTTACAGTGAAATGCTTACTTAAAGGCTCTAACCAACAGTGCAAAAAATGTATTAGGTGAACAATAGGTAAGTAAAGAAATAAAACAACAGTAAAAAGACAGTGAAAAATAACAGTAGCGAGGATATATACAGTAGCGAGGCTATAACAGTAGCGAGGCTACATACAGGCACCGGTTAGTCGGGCTGATTGAGGTAGTATGTACATGTAGATATGGTTAAAGTGACTATGCATATATGATAAACAGAGAGTAGCAGCAGTGTAAAAGAGGTGTTGGGGGGGGGGCACACAATGCAAATAGTCCGGGTAGCCATTTGATTACCTGTTGAGGAATCTGATGGCTTGGGGGTAAAAACTGTTGAGAAGCCTTTTTGTCCTAGACTTGGCACTCCGGTACCGCTTGCCATGCGGTAGCAGAGAGAACAGTCTATGACTGGGGTGGCCGGAGTCTTTGACAATTTTTAGGGCCTTCCTCTGACACCACCTGGTGTAGAGGTCCTGGATGGCAGGCAGCTTAGCCCCAGTGATGTACTGGGCCGTACGCACTACCCTCTGTAGTGCCTTGCGGTCGGAGGCCGAGCAATTGCCGTACCAGGCAGTGATGCAACCAGTCAGGATGCTCTCGATGTTGCAGCTGTAGAACCTTTTGAGTATCTGAGGACCCACACCAAATCTTTTTAGTTTCCTAAGGGGGAATAGGCTTTGTCGTGCCCTCTTCACGACTGTCTTGGTGTATTTGGACCATTCTAGTTTGTTGGTGATGTGGACAACAAGGAACTTGAAGCTCTCAACCTGCGTGCTCAGTCCTCCTTTTCCTGTAGTCCACAATCATCTCCTTAGTCTTGGTTACGTTGAGGTATAGGTTGTTATTCTGGCACCACCCRGCCAGGTCTCTGACCTCCTCCCTGTAGGTTGTCTCGTCATTGTCGGTGATCAGGCCTACCACTGTTGTGTCGTCTGCAAACTTAATGATGATGTTGGAGTCGTGCCTGGCCATGCAGTCGTGGGTGAACAGGGAGTACAGGAGGGGACTGAGCACGCACACCTGGGGGGCTCCAGTGTTGAGGATCAGCATGGCAGATGTGTTGCTACCTACCCTCACTACCTGGGGGCGGCCCGTCAGGAAGTCCAGGATCCAGTTGCAGAGGGAGGTGTTTAGGCCTTTCAAATCTAAGCCATATGGGTCTGCCCAGAGTTTGCATATGGAGAAAAACAGTCACATGAGTTTTTCTCTGATGATAACTTATGGGACGTTAAAAGTCAAACTGCCTACCGCATTTTCAGTTACAGAATGTGGGCTTCTTAATTATGCAAGTATGATGCATTGCCAGGTTTTGGCCATGCATGTTGACAAACCCTCATATACAAAGTCGGTGTGGCTGCTACACTTGTTCTGACACCATTTTAAAGTAGTCAACTGGGTGGGGATTCCTATGAGTTGGGAGAAATCAGCCAATGAAGAAGAAGAAAATGTACTACTTTAAAATGGAGATAGCCTCAATGGGAGCCTTTTGTGCTCCCGAGTGACGCAGTGGTCTAAGGCTCTGCATCTCAGTGCTAGAGGCGTCACTACAGAACCTGGTTCGATTCCAGGCTGTATCACAACCGGCCATGATTGGGAGTCCTATAGGGCGGCACACAATTGGCCCAGCGTCGTCCGGGTTAAGGTTTGGCCGGGGTAGGCCGYCATTGTAAATAAAAAAATAACTGACTTGCATAGTTAAATAAAGGTTAAATAAAATAAATAAAATGGCGCTGCCCATTCTGTCACAGACGCTATAATGGCACAGATACAAAGGTGAGTCCTCTATCTATCTCTAATGGAAGAGAGCTGTGGACTCTCCTCTCTGTGTAAAGGTAGCCTACATTCCACTCCACTCAACAGGATGTTGTCTTTAATGGCTCACTCCACTCAACATGATGTTGTCTTCATGGCTCACTTTGCTCAACAGGATGTTGTCTTCATGGCTCACTCCACTCAACATGATGTTGTCTTCATGGCTCACTTTGCTCAACAGGATGTTGTCTTCATGGCTCACTTCACTCAACAGGATGTTGTCTTTATGGCTTACTCCGCTCAACAGGATGTTGTCTTTATGGCTCACTCCGCTCAACAGGATGTTGTCTTCATGGCTCACCCCGCTCAACAGGATGTTGTCTTCATGGCTCTCTCCGCTCAACAGGATGTTGTCTCCATGCCTCACCCCGTTCAACGGGATGTTTTATTCATGCCCTGTGTATCCATAACAGAGTAAGACTCAGTTTCCGCCGTCTGTATCCAATTCAGGTCAACAACATTGTAATTGACTGTAATATGTGTCAACTTTGGTTCACTTTTGGTTAATCTATTCTCAGTGTGACAGTGAAGTACCATGGGAAGGCGTCTCATGCTGCAGCCTACTCCTGGGACAGGTTTAATGCCCTGGATGCAGCCGTGCTGGCGTACGACAGGCTGTCTGTTTTGAGGCAGCAGATAAAGCCAGACTGGAGATTCCATGGTAAGTACTAAATGAGCGGTTCATGGACATTAGATACTGAGTTAATTTTATAGTGTAAATAGATTATCTTAAGATAAATACACTCATTGTAAGGATAAGTAATTCTGGTAAATGACTAAAATGTCATGTAAAATGTMATTCACCCCTACATCCGCRTTGATTAGGCTAGTACTTTTATAGTTTGGCATTGTGTTGATGTTGATGATATGATGGTTCCATGTACTGCAACAAGCTTGTAGAACACACTACCATACTTGACTGATCCACAGTCTCTGTGTACACCTCTTCCTTACCAGACTCGAACATGCAGTTGGTTTCTTCTCTGTCTTCTTCTACAGGCATCATCGGACATGGAGTGAAGCCCAACATCATCAGGGCTTGAGTTTGAGGAGGTGCCAAGCCCTTTCTCAGGTAGCAAAAATGAAATAATAATAATTGTAGAGATGTAAAGTGATAGATAACAGAGTAGTCATGATATTACTGGCGACAAGCACTTGTCTACGTGATCTTGTCTATGTAGTCTTGTCTACGTAACATAGTCTTGTCTATGTAGTCTTGTCTACGTAACATAGTCTTGTCTATGTAGTCTTGTCTACGTTGGAGTGCCTGTGTAGTAGCGTGACAGCTGAAGGGCCGTGTCTTTATTAATTTGGCACTAATTGAGCTCGTTCCGTGGTTCAGACGTTGCTCGCAGTTGTCTCGCCTATCCCAAGGTACCTCATTGTTTGCTGCTTGAGTGTTGTAGTATTCGAGTGGCATGAAAAGAGTCTCTCGACTTATTGACAATGGAGGAGGCAATAATTTATTCCTTCCTTTTATTAACACTAATATTGTCAGTTTGAATGTCATTATTAATTCAAGGGGAGAGAAATTCTGTACTGTCTTTTTACTAAATGGATTCTGTAATAATTGCTTTCAAAACTTCTCTATTATAAATAATGGATTTAAGTGCATGTGGGGATGAGAATGTAATAACGATGGTGGAGCTTGTTGCATTGACAAAATATTACTTTGGGTCCCTCTAGTGTAGTGAAGAGTGAAAAGAAAGACATATGATTGCTTTCGTTATTTTTTATATTAAATAAAGTTGATGAACTTCACTTGATCCCGTTTAGCCTAGATATGTGAAATTGCAATAAAGCATTCAAAACAGTCTCAACTTTGCTTAAAGACCAAAAATAGACTAAGACAAATGCTTTTCAGGCTTCAATTCCTTCTCAATCGTCCATTTCACAATGATTCAATATTCCTTCCTCAAATACTCACTTTGAAAACTGGTATTTTTGCCAGCACAAAAATATCTAGCTTGCTGGACTGCTAGCTAAATAGAGATGATGAATCAGGCTCTCAATCACGTGAAAATGAATGCAGTTGAAAACACGTATTGAACTCTGCATAGACAAAATTCAAGACAAGCTGTTCATTCTATTCAAATCAATCAAGTTTATTTGTCATGTGCGCTGAATACAACAGGTGTAGACTTTACAGTGAATGCTTACTTAAAGGCTCTAACAACAGTGCAAAAAAGTATTAGGTGAAACAATAGGTAAGTAAGGAATATAAAACAAACAGTAAAAAGACGTGAAAAATAACAGTAGACGAGGATATACAGTAGCGAGGCTATAACAGTAGCGAGCTATACAGGCACCGGTTAGTCGGGCTGATTGAGGTAGTATGTACATGTAGATATGGTTAAAGTGACTATGCATATATGATAAACAGAGAGTAGCAGCAGTGTAAAAGAGGTGTTGGGGGGGGGCACACATGCAAATAGTCCGGGTACCCATTTGATTACCTGTTGAGGAATCTGATGGCTTGGGGGTAAAAACTGTTGAGAAGCTTTTTTGTCTAGACTTGACTCTCGGTACCGCTTGCCATGCGGTAGCAGAGAGACAGTCTATGACTGGGGTGGCCGGAGTCTTTGACAATTTTTAGGGCCTTCCTGACACCACCTGGTGTAGAGGTCCTGGATGGCAGGCAGCTTAGCCCCAGTGATGTACTGGGCGTACGCACTACCTCTGTATGGCCTTGCGGTCGGAGGCCGAGCAATTGCCGTACCAGGCAGTGATGCAACAGTCAGGATGCTCTCGATGTTGCAGCTGTAGAACCTTTTGAGTATCTGAGGACCACACCAAATCTTTTTAGTTTCCTAAGGGGGAATAGGCTTTGTCGTGCCCTCTTCACGACTGTCTTGGTGTATTTGGACCATTCTAGTTTGTTGGTGATGTGGACAACAAGGAACTTGAAGCTCTCAACCTGCGTGCTCAGTCTCCTTTTCCTGTAGTCCACAATCATCTCCTTAGTCTTGGTTACGTTGAGGTATAGGTTGTTATTCTGGCACACCACGGCCAGGTCTCTGACCTCCTCCCTGTAGGTTGTCTCGTCATTGTCGGTGATCAGGCTACCACTGTTGTGTCGTCTGCAAACTTAATGATGATGTTGGAGTCGTGCCTGGCCATGCAGTCGTGGGTGAACAGGGAGTACAGGAGGGACTGAGCACGCACACCTGGGGGCTCCAGTGTTGAGGATCAGCATGGCAGATGTGTTGCTACCTACCCTCACTACCTGGGGGCGGCCGTCAGGAAGTCCAGGATCCAGTTGCAGAGGGAGGTGTTTAGGCCTTTCAAATCTAAGCCATATGGGTCTGCCAGAGTTTGCATATGAGAAAAACAGTCACATGAGTTTTTCTCTGATGATAACTTATGGGACGTTAAAAGTCAAACTGCCTACCGCATTTTCAGTTACAGAATGTGGCTTCTTAATTATGAAAGTATGATGCATTGCCAGGTTTTGGCCATGCATGTTGACAAACCCTCATATACAAAGTCGGTGTGGCTGCTACACTTGTTCTGACACCATTTTAAAGTAGTCAACTGGGTGGGATTCCTATGATTTGGGAGAAATCAGCCAATGAAGAAGAAGAAATGTACTTTTTAAAATGGAGATAGCCTCAATGGGAGCCTTTTGTGCTCCCGAGTGACGCAGTGGTCTAAGGCTCTGCATCTCAGTGCTAGAGCGTCACTACAGAACCTGGTTCGATTCCAGGTGTATCACAACCGGCCATGATTGGGAGTCCTATAGGGCGGCCACAATTGCCCAGCGTCGTCCGGGTTAAGGTTTGCGGGGTAGGCCGCATTGTAATAAAAAATAACTGACTTGCATAGTAAATAAAGGTTAAATAAAATAATAAAATGGCGCTGCCATTCTGTCACAGACGCTATATGGCACAGATACAAAGGTGAGTCCTCTATTATCTCTATGAAGAGAGCTGTGGACTCTCCTCTCTGTGTAAAGGTAGCCTACATTCTCCTCATACAACTGCATTTAGCATTTTGTCACAACATAAGATCTGATTCAATGGTATGCGAACAATTTCGGTTTATGCTCACTGTGCACTGATAGGTATTCTTTACTTCTCACTGCCAGTCTCACTCAGCACTTATCGAATAGTATGTCTTAGTCACTTTCATGTGTCTCTACAAGTGTTCTTCGCTGCTTAAACAGGGCATGTCACTCCACTCACGTTCATGCTACTCATAACAGATGTGTCTTTAGGCTCACTCCACTCAAAGATTTCTTCTGTCACTTTGCTCAACAGGATGTTGTCTCATGCTCACTCACTCAACATGATGTTGTCTTCTGGCTCACTTTGCTCAACAGGATGTTGTCTTCATGGCTCACTCCACTCAACATGATGTTGTCTATGTACTTTGCTCACGGATGTGTTTCAGCTCACTTCATCAACAGGATGTGTCTTATGGCTTATCCGCTCAACAGGATGTTCTTTGGCTCACTCGCCAACAGGATGTTGTCTCTGGCTACGCTCAACAGGATGTTGTCTTCATGGCTTCTCCGCTCAACAGGATGTTGTCTCCATGCCTCACCCGTTCAACGGGATGTTTATTCATGCCCTGTGTATCCATAACAGAGTAAGACTCAGTTTCCGCGTCTGTATCCAATTCAGGTCAACAACATTGTAATTGACTGTAATATGTGTCAACTTTGGTTCACTTTTGGTTAATCTATTCTCAGTGTGACAGTGAAGTACCATGGGAAGGCGTCTCATGCTGCAGCCTACTCCTGGGACAGGTTTAATGCCCTGGATGCAGCCGTGCTGGCGTACGACAGGCTGTCTGTTTTGAGGCAGCAGATAAAGCAGACTGGAGATTCCATGGTAAGTTAAATGAGCGGTTCATGGACATTAGATACTGAGTTAATTTTATAGTGTAAATAGATTATCTTAAGATAAATACACTCATTGTAAGGATAAGTAATTCTGGTAAATGACTAAAATGTCATGTAAATGTAATTCACCCTACATCCGCATTGATTAGGCTAGTACTTTTATAGTTTGGCATTGTGTTGATGTTGATGATATTGATGGTTCCATGTACTGCAACAAGCTTGTAGAACACACTACATACTTGACTGATCCACAGTCTCTGTGTACACCTCTTCCTTACCAGACTCGAACATGCAGTTGGTTTCTTCTCTGTCTTCTTCTACAGGCATCATCTCGGACATGGAGTGAAGCCCAACATCATCAGGGCTTGAGTTTGAGGAGGTGCCAAGCCCTTTCTCAGGTAGCAAAAATGAATAATAATAATTGTAGAGATGTAAAGTGATAGATAACAGAGTAGTCATGATATTACTGGCGCAAGCACTTGTCTACGTGATCTTGTCTATGTAGTCTTGTCTACGTAACATAGTCTTGTCTATGTAGTCTTGTCTACGTACACTAGTCTTGTCTATGTAGTCTTGTCTACGTAGTCTTGTCTATGTAGTCGTTGTCTACGTAACATAGTCTTGTCTATGTAGTCTTGTCTATGTAGTCTTGTCTATGTAGTCTTGTCTATGTAGTCTTGTCTATGTAGTCTTGTCTATGTAGTCTTGTCTATGTTAGTCTTGTCTACGTAGTCTTGTCTATGTAGTCCTTGTCTATGTAGTTTGTCTATGTACGTGGTCTTGTCTATGTTGTTGTCTACGTAATAGTCTGTCTATGTGTCTGTCTGTACATGTCTTGTCTATGTGGTCTTGTCTAGTATGTCTTGTCTATGTAGTCTTGTCTACGTAACATAGTCTTGTCTATGTAGTCTTGTTACGTACATAGTCTTGTCTATGTAGTCTTGTCTACGTACCATAGTCTTGTCTATGTAGTCTTGTCTTACGTACATAGTCTTGTCTATGTGTCTTGTTATGTGGTCTTGTCTATGTGGTCTTGTCTAGGTCATAGTCTTGTCTATGTAGTTTGTCTATGTGGTCTTGTCTATGTGGTCTTGTCTACGTACTAGTCTTGTCTATGTAGTCTTGTCTATGTAGTCTTGTCTATGTAGTCTTGTCTATGTAGTCGTTGTCTAGTAGTCGTGTCTATGTAGTCGTGTCTACGTAGTCGGTCTAGTAGTCTTGTCTATGTAACATAGTCTTTGTCATGTAGTCTTGTCTATGTGGTCCTTGTTCTTATGTAGTCTTGTCTATGTAGTCTTTTACGTAATAGTCTTTGTCTAGTAGTCTTGTCTATGTAGTCGTGTCTATGTAGTCTTGTCTATGTGCGTTTGTCTACGTAGTCTTGTCTATGTAGTCGTGTCTGTAACATAGTCTTGTCTATGTAGTCTTGTCTATGTAGTCTTGTCTATGTAGTCTTGTCTATGTAGTCTTGTCTATGTAGTCTTGTCTATGTAGTCTTGTCTATGTAGTTTGTTCGTAGTCTGTCTATGTAGTCTGTCTATGTAGTCTTGTCTATGTACGTGGTCTTGTCTATGTGGTTTGTCTATGTATAATAGTCTTGTCTACGTAGTCTTGTCTATGTAGTCGTGTCCTACGTAACATAGTCTTGTCTATGTAGTCTTGTCTATGTAGTCTTGTCTATGTAGTCTTGTCTATGTAGTCTTGTCTATGTAGTCTTGTCTATGTAGTATTGTCCTATCGTAGCAGTCTGTCTATGTAGTCTTGTCTATGTTAGTTTGTCTATGTGTCTTGTCTAGTACATGGTTTGTCTATTAAGTCTTGTCTATGTAGTCTGTCTATGTGTCTTGTCTATGTAGTCGTGTCTAGTAACGTCGTGTCTATGTAGTCTTGTCTATGTAGTCTTGTCTACGTAGTCTTGTCTATGTAGTCTTGTCTAGTAAGTATGTCATGTTATGTAGTCGTGTTCTACGTACATAGTCTTGTCTATGTATCTGTCTAGTAGCCTTGTCTATTTTAGTCTTGGTCTATGTAACATG